>NW_028233925.1:0-40784 GCF_054856545.1 Hippocampus guttulatus | reverse complement strand
AGAGCCTCCGTGAAGTGTGGCTAATCAACTAAATACTTTTACACCTGTGGGAATGGCAATAATTATTGTTGCTGAGGTGAAGTATGCTCGGGTGTCTACATCTATTCCTACTGTGAATATGTGGTGAGCTCAGACAATAAACCCTAAAAGTCCGATTGCTATTATTGCTCAAAACTATTCCTATGTAACCGAAGGGCTCTTTTTTACCAGAATAATAAGCTACAATGTGGGAGATTATACCAAAGCCTGGGAGGATAAGGATATATACTTCAGGATGCCAAAGAATCAAAATAAGTGTTGGTAAAGGATAGGGTCTCCCCCTCCAGAGGGGTCAAAAAATGTTGTGTTTAAGTTTCGATCTGTTAGAAGTATAGTAATTCCAGCTGCTAATACAGGAAGGATAATAAAAGTAATACTGCGGTTACTAAGACTGCTCAAACAAATAATGGTGTTTGATATTGTGAGATCGATGGAGGTTTTATGTTAATGATAGTGGTGATAAAATTAATAGCCCCTAGAATTGATGAAACACCTGCTAAATGAAGAGAAAAGATTGTTAAGTCTACAGAGGCCCCAGCATGAGCTAAGTTACCTGCTAGCGGGGGGTAGACCGTTCAACCTGTACCCGCTCCAGCTTCTACTCCTGATGAAGCAAGCAGAAGAAGAAAGAGGGTGGTAATAATCAAAAACTTATATTATTTATTCGAGAAAAGCTATATCAGGCGCTCCGATTATTAACGGAATTAGTCAATTACCAAAACCCCCGATTATAATTGGTATAACTATAAAAAAAATTATTACGAAAGCATGAGCAGTTACAATAACATTATAGATTTGATCATCTCCCAGTAAAGCTCCTGGTTGACTTAGTTCTGCTCGGATTAAAAGGCTTAGTGCAGTGCCGACTATTCCGGCTCAAGCACCAAATACTAAGTATAGGGTGCCGATGTCTTTGTGATTAGTTGAGAAAAATCATCGTGTGATTGCCACAGGTAGGATGGCTGAGTAAGCGGTGGATTGTAACCCCACATACAGAGGTTTAAGCCCTCTTCATACCAAGCCTTGAGGTGTAATACATATAGATTGCAAATCTTAAGTAGCCAATTAATTTTTGCCGGGGCTTTCCCCCCCGCCTTTCCGCCTTTTTAAGGCGGGGGAAAAGTAGATGGATGCTCGCTGGTTGGAGTGTCTAGCTGTTAACTAGGAAATTGTAGGATCGAGGCTACCCATCTAGTAAGGCTTTAGCTTAATTAAAGTGTCTGTTTTGCATACAGTAGATGTAGGTTAATTACCTGCAAGTCTTATCAAGGGTTAAAGGATTTTCACTTCTACTTAAGGCTTTGAAGGCCTTTGGTCTTTTATTAACCTAAACCCTTAGTTGATAATAGCTATTATACTAGGTAGGATAGGGAGAAGTATCAATGATATAATCGTTGATACAGATAGGTGGATAGTGGGCTGTTTGTTATTACATCGCCATTGGCTAGTTATAGGGGTGGTGTTGGGTGATAGGGTTAGTGTTATAGCATATGATAATCGCAGGTAAAAATAAAGGCTTAATAAAGCAGACAGCGCTGTGATTGTTGCAATTGTGTTTAATTCTTGTTTTGTTAGTTCAGATAAGATTATTCATTTGGGGCCGAATCCTGTAAGAGGTGGTAAACCCCCTAAGGATAGGAGGGCTAACGGGGCTAGCGCGGTTATTGTAGGGGATTTAGATCATGAAGTTGCTAGTGCATTAATAGAAGTTGCTTTATTTAGTTTAAATAGGTTAAAGATGGAAATTGTTATAAAAATATAGATTGCAAGAGTAATAAGTGTAAGTGATGTGTGAGAATTGTAGAACAATAACCATTCAGCCAATGTGGGCAATTGATGAGTATGCTAAGATCTTTCGCAATTGTGTCTGATTTAATCCCCCTCAGCCCCCAACTATAGTAGATAGCATTGCTATAATAACCAGTACGGGGTTATCTAGGTTTATTTGTATTATTAGGGAAAAAGGAGCTAGTTTTTGTCACGTAGATATAATTAATCCGGTGTAAGGTCTAGGCCTTGAAGTACTTCTGGTAATCATGTGTGAAGGGGTGCTATGCCAATTTTTAAGGCTAGGCCTAATATTATAATGGTTAGGGGTAATGGATGAGATAGTTCATCAATACCTCATTTTCCTGTAATCCATGCATTAGTGGAGCTAGCAAATAAGATTATTGCTGCGGCTGTAGCCTGGATGAGGAAATACTTTGTAGAAGCTTCTACAGACCGTGGGTGATGGTGTTGTGCTATTAAAGGAATAATTGCTAGTGTATTAATTTCTAGGCCTATTCATGCTAGTAATCAGTGTGAGCTTATGAATGTGATTGTAGTACCTAGGCCTAAACCTATTAGAAAGATTGATATAATGTAGGGGTTCATTAGCAAAGGGAGGGTTTTAACCTACATTTTTGGGGTATGGGCCCAAAAGCTTAATTTAGCTGACTTTACTTTAGGAAGTGGTGTAGTAGGAAGCACTAAGAGTTTTGATCTCTTAAGTGGGGTTCGAGTCCTCTCTTTCTAAGGAATTAGGGGGGATTCTAACCCCCGTAATGCACTCTATCAAAGTGGTCCTTTAGTACTCAGGCATAATTCCTTATATATGTGGTGGGATCCCTGCTAGCGAAAGAGGCGCTGATAAGTGTCAAATAATTAATGCTAATGTTAGTGGTAGGAGTTTTTTCAGATGAGGTGTATTAATTGGTCGTATCGGAATCGTGGGTATGAGGCTCGAACTCATAAGAATACTAAGGATAGTAGGGTTGCTTTAATTATAAGATTTGCTGTTGTTAGTTCAGGTAAGGAAGGGATATGAGATGCTCCTAGAAAAAGGATAGTTGACAAGGTGTTTATAAGTAAGATGTTGGCATATTCTGCAAGGAAAAAGAGTGCAAAAGGTCCTCCTGCGTATTCAACATTAAAACCCCGAAACCAGTTCTGACTCCCCCTCTGTTAAATCAAATGGTGCCCGGTTTGTTTCAGCTAGTGTGGAGATATATCATATTGCTGCTAAAGGTCAGGCGGGGATATTAAGTCATAAGCTTTCTTGTGTAACCCCAAATGATTGTAGTGTGAAATTACCAGTGAAGATGATTAATGCTAGTAAAATTAATCCTAAGCTTACTTCGTAAGAAATAGTTTGGGCTACTGCTCGTAATGCTCCAATTAATGCATATTTTGAATTTGATGCTCAACCTGACCCTAGGATAGAGTAAACTGCAAGGCTTGATAGGGCTAAGATAAGTAGTATTCCCAGATTAATATAATTACAGGGTGAGGTATTGGTAAGGGAGCTCATAATATAAGGGCAAGTGGTTAATGCTAATACTGGGTGGCAATAAATAAAATAGGTGAAGATGTTGAGGGTTTTACTGGTTCCTTAATAAATAATTTTACTCCATCTGCAATTGGTTGAAGTAGACCAAAAGGTCCTACGATATTAGGCCCCTTTTCGGTGTTGTATATATCCTAATACTTTACGTTCCAGAAGAGTTAAGAAAGCAACTGCTAGTAGTACAGAATAATATATATTAAAGGGTTAACAATTTGCGCTATAATTATGGTGGTCATAGTTGAGGAGAGGATTTGAACCTCTATTCAAAGGGCTTAGGTCTTTTGCAATAACCGGACTCTGCCACTTCAACATGTAGTTATATTCTGGATTTATTTTGTGTTATTTTAACCTTTAATATTTTTTCAAGGGTTAAAAGTGGGCTTGTTTTAAAACATGGGCCTATCCTTCTTGGTCCTTTCGTACTGAAGAAAGTCACACTCATAGATAGAAACCTGACCTGGATTACTCCGGTCTGAACTCAGATCACGTAGGACTTTAATCGTTGAACAAACGAACCCTTAATAGCGGCTACACCATTAGGATGTCCTGATCCAACATCGAGGTCGTAAACCCTCTTGTCGATAGGGACTCCTCAAAGAGGATTGCGCTGTTATCCCTGGGGTAACTAGGTTCATTAATCGGCTGTTGCCGGATCAATTGGTCAAAATATTTTGGTACTTAGAAATGACATTCTTGGGTATAAGGTTTTCATCTCAATCCTCACGGAGGTTTTGTTTTACTCCGCGGTCGCCCCAACTAAAGATTTAAGATGAGGTCATCGTTTTAATTACCTTTTATGTGGTATTAATTTTTTAATAAATTCATCTATCATCTAAAGCTCCACAGGGTTCTTCTCGTCTTATGGGTTAATCCCCGCTTCTGCAACGGGGAGATCAATTTCATTAACTGGAGTAAGGAGACAGTTTAGCCCTCGTTATGCCATTCATACAGGTCTTTATTTAAAAGACAAGTGATTGCGCTACCTTTGCACGGTCAAAATACCGCGGCCGTTAAACTTATGGTCACAGGCAGGCGGGACCTCTTATTCATTATGTTATGCAAGAGGCGGTGTTTTTGGTAAACAGGCGAGGCTATTATCATATTTGCCGAGTTCCTTCTCACTCTTTTAGTTTATCCTAGATAGCAATCCCAGTGTGGGGTTGATGATTTTTATTGTTGTTTTTTCTTGTTCTTTATTTATTACAACATTTCCCTCTTGAAATTGGGGTCATTAAATCTCGGTGTTAGTTCGATCCGAGGCACACTTTTGCTAAAGGAGAGAATCTTAACTTCTCTTATTACTCATATTAACATTATCACTTTCATGTGTTATGAAAAGGCCTGATGAATTTAGGGGTTTAAGAATGTTTATCTGAATTAAAAGTTTTACTAGTGCTTGAGCTTTAAACGCTTTCTATATCGATGGCTGCTTTCAGGCCCACTAAGGCATTTGTGTACTTTGGTGTTTTTGATCTTTAACCTCCATTGTCACAGGTTGTGTCCTATGTCAAAAGAGCTGTACCCCTTTTGACTAACTCTATATTATTATTAACTAAATCTGTTTGTTTAAATTTTAGGTGAATTAAGGGTTTAATATAGGCTGAACTTTTATTCATTTTTCAGGCAACCAGCTATAACTAAGCTCGTTTGGTTTATCACCTCTACTCGGAGCTCATTCCAACCTTTTGCCACAGGTACGGATTAGTCCATTATGTCTTGACTGTCTCGGAGTAGCTCGCTTAGTTTCGGGGTATCAAACTAAAGATCTCTTTGCTTGGGATGTACTTGTTAAACCATTATGCAAAAGGTACAAGATTTAATCTTTGCTGCTCTTTACTTAAGTTATTTTTTTAATTTCTTTTTCAGCTTTCCCTTGCGGTACTAGTTTTGTAGCTTCATTATTCCTTTTCAGTCTCCCTTACTTGGGCTATAAAATGTTTTAATATTACTTTTTAGGGTATTAGGGGTTATCTTTAGTTTTTATTTGAATTTAGTGTGTGAGCTAGCATATGGGTATCAGAGCAGTTCTATTTGCAAGAACAACTTCTCGGTGTAAGTGAGATGCTTTAACTATTTCAGCTATGCTTTGGTATTCCAAGCACACCTTCCGGTACACTTACCATGTTACGACTTGCCTCCCCTTGTATTTCATTTAGGTTTTAATTAATCGTAGTTATGTTATTGGGGAGAGTGACGGGCGGTGTGTGCGCGCTTTAGAGCCAGTTTCAGGTGAACACTCTATTTCCTCCTTACTGCTAAATCCTCCTTTAGGTTTATATTTCAATATACCATCCGTATTCATTAATAAATGAGTGTAGCCCATTTCTTCCCCTATTATAAACTACACCTCGACCTGACGTTTTGGGTTAACACTAGTTTTGCTCACTGTTGTTCTTTCACAAGGTAAGCTGACGACGGCGGTATATAAATTGATTAAGCAAAATAGGGTGAGGTTTAACGGGGGTTATCAGTTATAGAACAGGCTCCTCTAGGTGGGTGTAAAGCACCGCCCAAGTCCTTTGGGGTTTTAAGCTAAAGCTCGTAGTACCCGGGGCGAGTATAATGTAATTAAAATACTTTCGTTTAAGACTATGCATAGTGGGGTATCTAATCCCAGTTTGTTTCATAGCTTTCGTGGGTTCAGTTTTGTAAAGTCACTTTCGTAAATGAGTCTCATACCTTCGGATGCGTATGACAGCCTGGAAGATGTTTAACTTTAGTCTTTTAATACTTAACCACTCTTTACGCCGATTTCTATTATCTTGAGCCTCTCGTATAACCGCGGTGGCTGGCACGAGTTTTACCGGCTCTAAAAACCTTAACTAAGTCAAGTTTACACTTATGGCTTAATGTTTATCACTGCTGAATTCCCTTGGGGGTGTGGCTAAGCAAGGTGTCATGGGCGATCATATGTGCCTGATACCAGCTCCTTGATCTCATAAGAGGGTTAAGGGCATTCTCACGGGGGTGCGGATGCTTGCATGTGTAAGTTTGGTTATAGATAATAGTAAAGCTAGGACCAAGCCTTTGTGCTTTCGGAACTTTCTAGGGTTCATAATAACATCTTCAGTGTTATGCTTTAAGTCTTAAGCTACGATGGCCTTCTAGTATTTTACCCTAGTTGTTGTAATAAATAGATAAGATATGATATATTTTTTTAAAAACTGGTAATACATAAATACGAAACTACACATCGTTTTGTACATTTATAAGCCAATAGATAACCTTGGGACCTTATTGTTTAAACTAGATTAATTAAATTGTTAGTTACCTTAGGGCCTTAGGGGGGTTGGGGGGTTTTTTCTTTAAAAACAGAAGGGGGGGCGACCTAAGAGGATTATAGTATTTATTATGCTCTAGAAAACTCTATATGCGATTCTTAAGTAATGTAATTTCAACACTACACTAATATTACTCAATAAGGAACGAATGTTCAACCTTCTGTCATAGGGCCGCGTGCACTCTGAAATGTTCACGAAGGGAAAAAAAAAAAGAGAACCAGCTGCCCCCCGTGGAGAGAACGCTCGGCTTGGGGGGTAACGAGTCGAAGGTTTAACACCATTAGTCAATGTAAGCGTCGATGAAAGTGTGCGGGTTAATAAATTAATGGACCTGAAAAAGGAGGAGATGCCAGGAATAATTCACCTTTTAGGTAGCAACCCTTCAATAGGGGCTCCTGACCATCAAGAACCGTTATCCTTAAGTTATATACTGGTTGGTAGGCTCTTACTACATACAATTTTTAATTTAATGATATTTGGAGTCTTGGTATATCATTACTTATGAGTTTTTTATTAGATCTTAAATCTCTCAGCATTATTACTCTTAGTGCATTCTTAAATTTATGGTTTATGTCTACCTTAGTAATATAGTTTATTTATATGTTTAATATAATTTAATGGTTTTTATACATAAAATGTCCTAAGGAATTAATATTATGCACTGTATATATATATATGGATATTTCATATATGTACCAGAAAATATTTTAACTTAGAATATCAGCTTTGGGAGCTGGTGGCGGGAGTTAGAGTCTCCTTTTTCTGAGCAGTGGGGAGGGGTTTAACCTCCGGCCTCCGGTTTACAAAACCGGCGCTCTAATACTGAGCTACAAATGCAGTTTAATTTAAGAACTTTGTTTTCTATTCAACCGGATGCAGGTAGAGCTATTAGGAAGATTATGAAATAAATAACTGAGGCTAATTGACCAATTAAAATATAAGGGGGTTCTACAGGCATTCCTCCAATTCATGTAAGAATTATTATGTCTGCAACTAGTATTCAGAATATAAGTTGACCAAAGGGTCGGAAGGTGAGTCCTCGTTGTTTTGATGTGTGAAGAATTGGTACTAGTATTAATACTAAAATTGAGAATAGTAAGGCTAATACACCCCCTAGTTTATTTGGAATTGATCGTAGGATAGCGTAGGCGAATAGAAAATATCATTCGGGTTTAATATGAGGGGGGGTTACTAAGGGGTTTGCTGGTGTAAAGTTGTCAGGGTCCCCTAGAATGTTAGGTGTGAAGAGAGCAATTGATGTTAGGGTAATTAATAATGCGGCAAATCCTAATAGGTCTTTGTAAGAGAAGTAGGGGTGAAATGAGACTTTGTCTGCGTCAGAGTTAATCCCGGCGGGGTTATTTGATCCTGTTTCATGGAGGAAAAGTAGGTGGACCATTGATGCAGCCGCAACAATGAATGGAAGTAAGAAATGGAATGCGAAGAATCGGGTTAGGGTGGCGTTGTCTACAGAGAACCCTCCTCACACTCATTGTACTAAATCATTTCCGATGTATGGCACAGCTGATATCAGGTTAGTAATGACCGTGGCTCCTCAAAAGGATATTTGTCCTCAGGGTAGTACATATCCTACGAATGCAGTGGCTATTACAAGAAGCAGAAGAATTACTCCCACGTTTCAGGTTTCTTTATATAAGTAGGATCCGTAATAAAGACCTCGTGCAATGTGAAGGTAAATACAGATAAAAAAGAAGGATGCTCCGTTGGCATGTATATTTCGGATGAGTCAGCCGTAATTTACGTCACGACAAATGTGTGTGACCGAAGAAAAAGCGGTTGCAATATCTGAGGTGTAATGTATTGCTAGGAATAGTCCTGTAAGGATTTGGGCTATTAAGCATAGCCCTAAAAGAGACCCAAAGTTTCATCATACAGAGATGTTTGATGGTGCAGGTAGATCTACAAGAGCGTTATTTGCGATTTTAATGATTGGGTGGGTTTTTCGAATGTTGGCCATTGGGTTTTTATAGTTGAATTACAACGGTGGTTTTTCAAGCCATTAGTCCTGGTTAGAATCCTGGTAAAAACTATGACTTATTTGATATTCTTATTATTAATAGGGTTAATTTTTGGTTTAATTGCGGTGGCTTCCAACCCCTCCCCATACTTTGCTGCTTTAGGGTTAGTTGTTGTAGCTGGAATGGGGTGTGGTGTTATAGTGAGTTTTGGGGGGCCTTTCTTATCTTTAGTTTTGTTTTTAATCTACTTGGGGGGAATGTTAGTTGTTTTTGCGTATTCCGCTGCTTTAGCCGCTGAGCCCTACCCTGAGAGCTGAGGTAGTTGATCTGTTGCAGTTTACGGGGTTTTGTATTTCATAGGGGTAGTTTTATTTTTATTTTATTTCTACGGAGGGTGGTACGAGAGCTCTTGAGTGCCTGTAGATGATTTATCAGGTTTATCAGTATTTCGGGGGGATATGTCCGGAGTATCTTTAATGTATTCTTCAGGAGGTTGGGTTTTAGTTATTAGTGCTTGGGTTCTTTTGTTAACTTTATTTGTTGTACTGGAGTTAACACGAGGTCTTGCTCGCGGTACACTTCGAGTGGTTTAAATTAATAATGCTATGGTAAGGGTAAGGGTTAGAATAAATAGTATTAAATAGGTTTTAATTATACCTTTTTGGGTGTTACTTGTAGTTGTAATTAGAGGGAGGTTAAGGGTTGATGAGGCTTTGGGACCAATTTTCTCTAATCATGTTATGTCAATGGTTTGAGAGGCAATTTTTTGTCCTAATTGAAGGGATAATTCAATAGGTAATCGGTGAATAATAAGTGGGTAAAATCCTAGTGCATTAGAAAATAAATGGGGGGTTTTTTTAGGGGTAATATTTAATTGCTTAGATGTATTTAGGGCTATTTCTAAAGCTGTAATTAATCCAATCGCTGTAACAATAAGGGCGGCTATTTTAGTATAATATGGTATAGTTATAACTGGGTTCTTTATAGGTGTTATGTTTGATGTGATAATTAAGCCTGCGATAATACTCCCTCAAGCTAACCGTTTGATCGGGTTAATTAGTGGCTTGCTATTTTCATTAATTGGTGATAAGGGATTGAATCGTGGGTAGCCTATATTCACATAATAAACAATTCGTAGGCTGTAGACTGCTGTAAAGGAAGTGGCAATTAAAGTTAATAATAGGGCTCAGGCGTTTAAGTAAGAGGTGTTTATTGATTCAATAATGGCATCTTTTGAGAAAAATCCGGCCAGGAAAGGGGTTCCTGTTAAAGCTAGACTGCCTAGGGTGAGAGAGGACGAGGTGAAGGGAGTGAGATGGTGTATTCCTCCTATCTTACGGATATCTTGCTCATCGTTTAGGCTATGAATTAATGACCCCGAACATAAAAATAATATAGCTTTAAAGAAAGCGTGGGTACAGATATGAAGGAATGCTAATTGGGGTTGATTAAGACCGATCGTGACCATTATTAATCCTAGCTGACTGGATGTAGAAAATGCTACAATTTTTTTGATGTCGTTTTGTGTCAGAGCGCAGATAGCTGTAAATAAAGTGGTTAATGCTCCAAGACAAAGGCATGTTGTTAGGATAATAGGGTTATTTTCCATTAAAGGGCTTATTCGAATCAGTAAAAAAAATCCCCGCAACCACTATTGTGCTTGAGTGTAGTAGGGCAGATACCGGAGTAGGACCCTCTATAGCTGAGGGTAGCCATGGGTGCAAACCAAATTGAGCTGACTTTCCTGTTGCAGCTAGGACCAGGCCTAACAGTGGAAGGGTGAGGTTTTCATTTTCAGCTAATGTAAATATTTGATTTATTTCCCAAGAATTTAAGTTTATAGCAATTCAGGCTATAAATAAAATCAATCCGATATCTCCGATTCGGTTATATACAACTGCCTGGATCGCGGCTATATTAGCGTCGGCACGTCCATACCATCACCCAATTAAAAGAAAGGATATAATACCAACTCCTTCCCAACCAATGAATAGTTGAAATATGTTATTTGAAGTTACTAGAATTATTATAGCGATTAGGAACATTAGAAGGTATTTAAAAAATCGGTTTATAACAGGGTCAGAGTGTATATATCAAGATGCAAATTCCAGGATAGATCATGTGACGTATAAAGCCACAGGGGTAAAAATCACTGAGTATAGGTCAAATTTAAAGCTAATATTAATATCAAAAGTTGATGTATTTATTCAAGATCATGTAGTAATAATAGTTTCTAACCCTTCATTAATAAATAGTATAAGGGGTAATAGGCTAATTATAAATGATATTTTAACTGAATTTTTAACCCACCCAGTCGATCAGTTATGAGGGAGTGGTTTAGTTGTTATTGTTGAAATTAAGGGTATTAGTAGGAAAGTGAAGATAATTAAAAGGCTTGAGGATATTATTAAAGAGGTGGAGTGCATAACTACTGCTTGGATTTGCACCAAGAGTTTTTGGTTCCTAAGACCAACGGATTAACTAATATCCTTCAGAAGTTTCGAATGAGCTTTGGAGTTAAACCAAAGGGGCAAAAATTAGCAGTTTATGTTGTCTTCGGACCTCCTTCGGTGGATAAAAGGATTTTAACCTTTATTTTTAGAATCACAATCTAATGTTCTTTTTAAACTATATCTACAGAAAGTTCAACCTCATAACAACCCAGGCTTCATGATTAGGAGGATAAGTGGTATGAGGTGAAGTGTTATGATTAAGTGTTCTCGGGAGTGTGAAGGTTCTATGTGAAGCAGGTGATTAGTTAATGGTCCTCGTTGGGTTGTAAGAAATAGATATAATGAATATGCTGCAGTAATAAGTGTACCAAGGCCTGTGAGAATTAAGGTTCAAGGCGATCAATTAAAAAGAGATGAAATGATTATTAACTCCCCTATTAGATTAGGTAGAGGAGGTAAAGCTATGTATGCCAGGCTGGCAGCGAATCATCAGGTAGCCATTAAGGGTAATACCATTTGTAGGCCTCGGGCTAATATTATTGTTCGGCTATGGGTTCGCTCATAGTTTGTGTTTGCTAAACAAAATAGTGCTGATGAGGTAAGTCCATGTGCAATTATAAGTACAAGCGCTCCAGTAAAACCTCAAGGGGTTTGAATAAGGATACCTGTTGTAACCAATCCTATATGACTAACTGAAGAGTAGGCGATTAGGGATTTTAAGTCATTTTGTCGTAGACAGATTAGTCCGGTCATAACGATTCCCCACAGGGCTAAAATTATAAAAGGGTAGCTCAGCTGTTTAGATAGTGGTTCAAGGATGTTTATTAGGCGTATTATACCATACCCCCCTAGTTTTAGCAGTACTGCAGCAAGGATTATGGAGCCCGCAATTGGTGCTTCTACGTGGGCTTTAGGTAACCATAGATGAACTCCGTAAAGGGGTATTTTTACAAGGAAAGCTAGGAGACAGCCTATTCATCATAATTTATCACTCAGGCAAGTGAGGACTAAAGGGTTAGAATACTGAAGGGTTAGTATGGATAAAGAACCTGTCTTGTTTTGAAGTATGAGAAGTGCGACAAGTAGTGGTAGAGATCCTGCTAAGGTGTAGAATAGGAAATAGGTTCCTGCATTCAACCGTTCTGTTTGATTACCTCATCGGGTGATAATTAACAAGGTTGGAATTAATGTGGCCTCAAATATAACATAAAACATAATTAATTCCGTGGCGCTAAATGCTATAATGAGGAAGATTTGTAAGGATGTAAGTAGTGTGATGTATATTCGTTGTCGGTTAACAGGGTTATTGGCTGAGTGGTTCTGGCTAGCAAGGATTATCAGTGGAAGGAGCCAGCATGTGAGAATTAATAAAGGGGTAGATAAAGGGTCAGTAGCTATTAATCCGCTTAAATTTGATCAAGCGGTGTCAGATGATCAAATAAGTCAATTGAGAGTAAATAAAGCAATGGTTAGACTATGCACTAATGTGGATGGTCATAACCATTTTTTAGGAATAAGTCATGTTGTGGGAATAAGCATAATCGTTGGAATAAGGATTTTTAACATTGTAGGATGTTTAAAGCTTGAAGACGATCTGTTCCGTGTGTGCGAGAGGTTGCTACTAGAAGAGCTAACCCAGCACTTGCCTCACATGCTGAAAAAGCAAGTATTAACATAGGGGTTGGGGAGAAATTAATTGAGTTTAATTGTAAAGTTCATAAGGATAGGGCAACATACAATGATAGTATTATTCCTTCTAAACATAAAAGAGCGGAAAGTAAGTGGTTTCGGTGAAAAGTTAATCCTATAAGTCCTAGGATGAATGTTGTTGAGAAAGCAAAGTGTACAGGTGTCATAAAACGATCGTGGATTCTAACCACGTGCTTTTGAGCCGAAATCAAGTGTTTTAATTATACTAATCGTTTATTCAGCTCATTCTAGGCCACCTTGGATCCACTCATAAATTAATCCTAGTGTAAGAAGAATAACAACTGATGATGCTCATATAAATGTGTAAGAGGGGAACTCTAATTGTATACCTCATGGAAGCGGAAGGAGAAGTGCAATCTCTAGATCAAATAAAAGAAATAAAATTGCTACTAGGAAGAATCGTAATGAAAAAGGGAGTCGGGCTGAACCTAGGGGGTCGAAACCACATTCATAGGGTGATAGTTTCTCTACATCTGGGTTTATTTGGGGTAACCAAAATGAGATGAGGGTTAGTAAAATGGAAAGGGAGGTTGATATTAGTAAAATTGTAATTAATAAGTTCATTATCTTTTCTTGGGTTTTAACCGAGACCGGGTGATTGGAAGTCACTCATACTTTTTAGTACTAAAAAGATAAGATCCTCATCAATAAATTGAGACATAAAGGAATAATCATACTACGTCGACAAAATGTCAGTATCATGCTGCAGCTTCAAATCCGAAGTGGTGTTGGGATGTGAAGTGGTATTGAATTTGTCGAATTAAACAAACTGCTAGGAATGTTGATCCAATGATTACGTGTAATCCGTGGAATCCTGTGGCTACAAAGAATGTTGATCCGTAAACACCATCAGCAATTGTGAAGGGGGCTTCATAATATTCTATCGCTTGAAGAAATGTGAAGTAGAAGCCTAGGAGAATAGTTAAGGTGAGTGAGTGAATAGTTTGTTTTCGTTCACCTTCTATAATGCTATGGTGAGCTCAAGTTACTGTGACACCAGAGGCAAGAAGAACCGCTGTATTAAGAAGTGTACTTCAAAAGGATCTAGGGTGGTTACTCCAGAAGGAGGCCAGCAACCGCCTAATTCTGGGGTTGGAGCTAGACTGGCGTGGTAAAAAGCTCAGAAGAATCCAAGGAAGAAGAATACTTCTGAGGTGATAAATAGGATTATCCCATATCGTAACCCCTTTTGAACTGGCGGGGTGTGATGTCCTTGAAATGTCCCTTCTCGGATAATATCTCGCCATCATTGGATCATTGTTAGAAGTAGTAAAATTAATCCAATTGTTATTAAAACAGTTGAATTAAAATGGAATCAAATAGCTAACCCTGAAGTCATTAAAAGGGCTGCAATTGCACCTGTGAGGGGTCAGGGGCTTGGATCTACTATGTGGTATGCATGTGCTTGGTGGGCCATTAAACGTTTTCTTGTAGGTAGAGACTTAGCAAGAGTACAAAGACATAGGCTTGATTATAGCAACGGCTACTTCTAACAATGTGAGTAAAAGTAGTAAAATTGTTGTTAATAATGCTACTGTAGGTATAAGAGGTATAAGAACAAATGCTGCTGTCGCGATAAGTTGAATAAGTAGGTGTCCTGCAGTTAAATTTGCTGTTAGTCGAACACCTAGGGCGATAGGTCGAATAAATAAGCTGATTGTTTCAATAATAATAAGTACGGGGATTAGTGGTATGGGTGTGCCTTCTGGTAATAGGTGACCTAGGGAGTGTGTGGGTTGGTTTCGTATCCCAATGATGACAGTTGCTAATCATAAAGGTACTGCTAATCCTATATTTAAGGATAATTGGGTTGTAGGGGTAAAGGTGTATGGAAGTAACCCAAGTATATTTAAGGAAATTAGGAAGATTATTAATGACGCGAAAATTAATGCTCATTTATGACCTGTGGTATTTAGAGGAAGAAGAAGTTGTTTTGTAAATAGATTAATAAACCAGTTTTGTAATGTGAGTATACGGTTATTTATCCAACGAGATGAGGGGGTAGGGAATATAATTCAAGGTGTAATAATAGCTAAAGCCATCAATGGATACCTAAAAACATAGGACTAATAAATTGGTCAAAGAAGCTTAATGTCATTGTCAGTTTCAAGGGGTTGT
Source organism: Hippocampus guttulatus (assembly GCF_054856545.1). Lineage (NCBI taxonomy): Eukaryota > Metazoa > Chordata > Actinopteri > Syngnathiformes > Syngnathidae > Hippocampus > Hippocampus guttulatus. The sequence continues at coordinate 25,876 of NW_028233925.1, read as the reverse complement.
TTTTAATGTTTTAGTGCTTAAAACATTTGGTTCGTTAGGGTATTTATGTGCTATTACTTTAGGTGGAATAATAATGGTAAAGACTAATCATGTAAATAATAAAATTATTAATCAAGGTGAGGGATTTAATTGAGGCATGTCGCTAAGGGTGGTTGGGAGTCACCAATTTTTAGCTTAAAGGCTAACGCTGAGGTCCAATTTAGCTTCTTAACGAGGCGTCTTCAAGTATAAGTGATGATCAGTTTTTCAAATTGTTGTAGTGGTACCGCTTCTACCACAAATAGGTATAAAGCTGTGGTTAGCACCACAAATTTCTGAACATTGTCCATAAAACACTCCTGGTCGTGATGTGATAAAAGCTGTTTGATTAAGCCGTCCTGGTACTGCGTCTATTTTTACCCCTAGAGAAGGTACTGCTCATGAGTGGAGTACATCTTCTGCAGACACTAAGACTCGAATTGGTGATTCAACCGGGATTACTATACGATGATCTGCTTCTAACAATCGAAATTGGCCTGGTGTGAGGTCTTGGGTTGGGATTATATATGAATCAAAGGCCAAGTCTTCATAATCAGTATATTCATAACTTCAGTATCATTGATGGCCGACTGCTTTAATTGTAAGGTGAGGGTCGTTTACCTCATCTATAAGATAAAGAATTCGCAGTGATGAAGAGCGATTAGGATAAGAATAATTGCGGGAGAACAGTTCAAATAATTTCAATTTCTTGTGAGTCTAATAAGAATTTGTTTGTTAATTTTTGTAGTAACTATGGCTACAATAATATAAAGCACTAAAGTGCTAATCAGGAATACAATTATTAATGCATGATCATGAAAATGAAGTAGTTCTTCTATTACAGGTGATGCTGCGTCTTGAAAACCTAGTTGTGAGGGATAAGCCATTATTTAAGACATGTAGGGGTTTAACCAACAACTCTGCCTTGACAAGGCAGTATAATATTTTACTAATATCTTTAGTTAGTTGTGTAAAGAAAGTGGCAGAACGGTTTTGTGGGTGGCTTGAAACCATTTTATGGGGGTTCAATTCCCTCCTTTCTCGTTTAGTTGTTTGTTTGTACTTGAACAAAAGCAGGTTCCTCAAATGTGTGATATGGTGGGGGGCATCCATGAAGTCATTCAATGTTTGTTGAAGCCAATTCAACTATTAGTACTTCCCGTTTAGCAGCAAATGCTTCTCAGATAATAAATAAAAACATGATTACGGCGATTAAGGATACAAGTGATCCAATAGAAGAAACAGTGTTTCACAGTGAGTATGCGTCTGGGTAGTCAGAGTATCGTCGGGGTATACCGGCTAACCCTAGGAAGTGTTGAGGGAAGAATGTTAAGTTTACACCTGCAAATATTACACCAAAATGAATTTTAGTTCAAGAGTTGTGTAGAGTGTAGCCTGTAAATAAAGGAAATCAATGTACAAACCCTGCTATAATTGCAAATACGGCACCTATTGAAAGAACGTAGTGGAAGTGGGCAACTACATAATAAGTGTCGTGGTAAGACAATGTCTAAAGAGGAGTTTGCTAATACAATTCCTGTTAACCCCCCCAACAGTAAATAAGAAGATAAAACCTAGAGCTCATAGCAGAGGAGTTTCTCATTTACTAGAGCCTCCGTGAAGTGTGGCGCTAATCAACTAAATACTTTTACACCTGTGGGAATGGCAATAATTATTGTTGCTGAGGTGAAGTATGCTCGGGTGTCTACATCTATTCCTACTGTGAATATGTGGTGAGCTCAGACAATAAACCCTAAAAGTCCGATTGCTATTATTGCTCAAACTATTCCTATGTAACCGAAGGGCTCTTTTTTACCAGAATAATAAGCTACAATGTGGGAGATTATACCAAAGCCTGGGAGGATAAGGATATATACTTCAGGATGCCCAAAGAATCAAAATAAGTGTTGGTAAAGGATAGGGTCTCCCCCTCCAGAGGGGTCAAAAAATGTTGTGTTTAAGTTTCGATCTGTTAGAAGTATAGTAATTCCAGCTGCTAATACAGGAAGGGATAATAAAAGTAATACTGCGGTTACTAAGACTGCTCAAACAAATAATGGTGTTTGATATTGTGAGATCGATGGAGGTTTTATGTTAATGATAGTGGTGATAAAATTAATAGCCCCTAGAATTGATGAAACACCTGCTAAATGAAGAGAAAAGATTGTTAAGTCTACAGAGGCCCCAGCATGAGCTAAGTTACCTGCTAGCGGGGGGTAGACCGTTCAACCTGTACCCGCTCCAGCTTCTACTCCTGATGAAGCAAGCAGAAGAAGAAAAGAGGGTGGTAATAATCAAAAACTTATATTATTTATTCGAGGAAAAGCTATATCAGGCGCTCCGATTATTAACGGAATTAGTCAATTACCAAAACCCCCGATTATAATTGGTATAACTATAAAAAAAATTATTACGAAAGCATGAGCAGTTACAATAACATTATAGATTTGATCATCTCCCAGTAAAGCTCCTGGTTGACTTAGTTCTGCTCGGATTAAAAGGCTTAGTGCAGTGCCGACTATTCCGGCTCAAGCACCAAATACTAAGTATAGGGTGCCGATGTCTTTGTGATTAGTTGAGAAAAATCATCGTGTGATTGCCACAGGTAGGATGGCTGAGTAAGCGGTGGATTGTAACCCCACATACAGAGGTTTAAGCCCTCTTCATACCAAGCCTTGAGGTGTAATACATATAAGATTGCAAATCTTAAGTAGCCAATTAATTTTTGCCGGGGCTTTCCCCCCCGCCTTTCCGCCTTTTTAAGGCGGGGGGAAAAGTAGATGGATGCTCGCTGGTTGGAGTGTCTAGCTGTTAACTAGGAAATTGTAGGATCGAGGCCTACCCATCTAGTAAGGCTTTAGCTTAATTAAAGTGTCTGTTTTGCATACAGTAGATGTAGGTTAATTACCTGCAAGTCTTATCAAGGGTTAAAGGATTTTCACTTCTACTTAAGGCTTTGAAGGCCTTTGGTCTTTTATTAACCTAAACCCTTAGTTGATAATAGCTATTATACTAGGTAGGATAGGGAGAAGTATCAATGATATAATCGTTGATACAGATAGGTGGATAGTGGGCTGTTTGTTATTACATCGCCATTGGCTAGTTATAGGGGTGGTGTTGGGTGATAGGGTTAGTGTTATAGCATATGATAATCGCAGGTAAAAATAAAGGCTTAATAAAGCAGACAGCGCTGTGATTGTTGCAATTGTGTTTAATTCTTGTTTTGTTAGTTCAGATAAGATTATTCATTTGGGGCCGAATCCTGTAAGAGGTGGTAAACCCCCTAAGGATAGGAGGGCTAACGGGGCTAGCGCGGTTATTGTAGGGGATTTAGATCATGAAGTTGCTAGTGCATTAATAGAAGTTGCTTTATTTAGTTTAAATAGGTTAAAGATGGAAATTGTTATAAAAATATAGATTGCAAGAGTAATAAGTGTAAGTGATGGTGAGAATTGTAGAACAATAACCATTCAGCCAATGTGGGCAATTGATGAGTATGCTAAGATCTTTCGCAATTGTGTCTGATTTAATCCCCCTCAGCCCCCAACTATAGTAGATAGCATTGCTATAATAACCAGTACGGGGTTATCTAGGTTTATTTGTATTATTAGGGAAAAAGGAGCTAGTTTTTGTCACGTAGATATAATTAATCCGGTGGTAAGGTCTAGGCCTTGAAGTACTTCTGGTAATCATGTGTGAAGGGGTGCTATGCCAATTTTTAAGGCTAGGCCTAATATTATAATGGTTAGGGGTAATGGATGAGATAGTTCATCAATACCTCATTTTCCTGTAATCCATGCATTAGTGGAGCTAGCAAATAAGATTATTGCTGCGGCTGTAGCCTGGATGAGGAAATACTTTGTAGAAGCTTCTACAGACCGTGGGTGATGGTGTTGTGCTATTAAAGGAATAATTGCTAGTGTATTAATTTCTAGGCCTATTCATGCTAGTAATCAGTGTGAGCTTATGAATGTGATTGTAGTACCTAGGCCTAAACCTATTAGAAAGATTGATATAATGTAGGGGTTCATTAGCAAAGGGAGGGTTTTAACCTACATTTTTGGGGTATGGGCCCAAAAGCTTAATTTAGCTGACTTTACTTTAGGAAGTGGTGTAGTAGGAAGCACTAAGAGTTTTGATCTCTTAAGTGGGGTTCGAGTCCTCTCTTTCTAAGGAATTAGGGGGATTCTAACCCCCGTAATGCACTCTATCAAAGTGGTCCTTTAGTACTCAGGCATAATTCCTTATATATGTGGTGGGATCCCTGCTAGCGAAAGAGGCGCTGATAAGTGTCAAATAATTAATGCTAATGTTAGTGGTAGGAAGTTTTTTCAGATGAGGTGTATTAATTGGTCGTATCGGAATCGTGGGTATGAGGCTCGAACTCATAAGAATACTAAGGATAGTAGGGTTGCTTTAATTATAAGATTTGCTGTTGTTAGTTCAGGTAAGGAAGGGATATGAGATGCTCCTAGAAAAAGGATAGTTGACAAGGTGTTTATAAGTAAGATGTTGGCATATTCTGCAAGGAAAAAGAGTGCAAAAGGTCCTCCTGCGTATTCAACATTAAAACCCGAAACCAGTTCTGACTCCCCCTCTGTTAAATCAAATGGTGCCCGGTTTGTTTCAGCTAGTGTGGAGATATATCATATTGCTGCTAAAGGTCAGGCGGGGATAATAAGTCATAAGCTTTCTTGTGTAACCCCAAATGATTGTAGTGTGAAATTACCAGTGAAGATGATTAATGCTAGTAAAATTAATCCTAAGCTTACTTCGTAAGAAATAGTTTGGGCTACTGCTCGTAATGCTCCAATTAATGCATATTTTGAATTTGATGCTCAACCTGACCCTAGGATAGAGTAAACTGCAAGGCTTGATAGGGCTAAGATAAGTAGTATTCCCAGATTAATATTAATTACAGGGTGAGGTATTGGTAAGGGAGCTCATAATATAAGGGCAAGTGTTAATGCTAATACTGGGGTGGCAATAAATAAAATAGGTGAAGATGTTGAGGGTTTTACTGGTTCCTTAATAAATAATTTTACTCCATCTGCAATTGGTTGAAGTAGACCAAAAGGTCCTACGATATTAGGCCCTTTTCGGTGTTGTATATATCCTAATACTTTACGTTCCAGAAGAGTTAAGAAAGCAACTGCTAGTAGTACAGGAATAATATATATTAAAGGGTTAACAATTTGCGCTATAATTATGGTGGTCATAGTTGAGGAGAGGATTTGAACCTCTATTCAAAGGGCTTAGGTCTTTTGCAATAACCGGACTCTGCCACTTCAACATGTAGTTATATTCTGGATTTATTTTGTGTTATTTTAACCTTTAATATTTTTTCAAGGGTTAAAAAGTGGGCTTGTTTTAAAACATGGGCCTATCCTTCTTGGTCCTTTCGTACTGAAGAAAGTCACACTCATAGATAGAAACTGACCTGGATTACTCCGGTCTGAACTCAGATCACGTAGGACTTTAATCGTTGAACAAACGAACCCTTAATAGCGGCTACACCATTAGGATGTCCTGATCCAACATCGAGGTCGTAAACCCTCTTGTCGATAGGGACTCTCAAAGAGGATTGCGCTGTTATCCCTGGGGTAACTAGGTTCATTAATCGGCTGTTGCCGGATCAATTGGTCAAATATTTTGGTACTTAGAAATGACATTCTTGGGTATAAGGTTTTCATCTCAATCCTCACGGAGGTTTTGTTTTACTCCGCGGTCGCCCCAACTAAAGATTTAAGATGAGGTCATCGTTTTAATTACCTTTTATGTGGTATTAATTTTTTAATAAATTCATCTATCATCTAAAGCTCCACAGGGTCTTCTCGTCTTATGGGTTAATCCCCGCTTCTGCACGGGGAGATCAATTTCATTAACTGGAGTAAGGAGACAGTTTAGCCCTCGTTATGCCATTCATACAGGTCTTTATTTAAAAGACAAGTGATTGCGCTACCTTTGCACGGTCAAAATACCGCGGCCGTTAAACTTATGGTCACAGGGCAGGCGGGACCTCTTATTCATTATGTTATGCAAGAGGCGGTGTTTTTGGTAAACAGGCGAGGCTATTATCATATTTGCCGAGTTCCTTCTCACTCTTTTAGTTTATCCTAGATAGCAATCCAGTGTGGGGTTGATGATTTTTATTGTTGTTTTTTCTTGTTCTTTATTTATTACAACATTTCCCTCTTGAAATTGGGGTCATTAAATCTCGGTGTTAGTTCGATCCGAGGCACACTTTTGCTAAAGGAGAGAATCTTAACTTCTCTTATTACTCATATTAACATTATCACTTTCATGTGTTATGAAAAGGCCTGATGAATTTAGGGGTTTAAGAATGTTTATCTGAATTAAAAGTTTTACTAGTGCTTGAGCTTTAACGCTTTCTATATCGATGGCTGCTTTCAGGCCCACTAAGGCATTTGTGTACTTTGGTGTTTTTGATCTTTAACCTCCATTGTAAGGTTGTGTCCTATGTCAAAAGAGCTGTACCCCTTTTGACTAACTCTATATTATTATTAACTAAATCTGTTTGTTTAAATTTTAGGTGAATTAAGGGTTTAATATAGGCTGAACTTTTATTCATTTTTCAGGCAACCAGCTATAACTAAGCTCGTTTGGTTTATCACCTCTACTCGGAGCTCATTCCAACCTTTTGCCACAGGTACGGATTAGTCCATTATGTCTTGACTGTCTCGGAGTAGCTCGCTTAGTTTCGGGGTATCAAACTAAAGATCTCTTTGCTTGGGATGTACTTGTTAAACCATTATGCAAAAGGTACAAGATTTAATCTTTGCTGCTCTTTACTTAAGTTATTTTTTTAATTTCTTTTTCAGCTTTCCCTTGCGGTACTAGTTTTGTAGCTTCATTATTCCTTTTCAGTCTCCCTTACTTGGGCTATAAAATGTTTTAATATTACTTTTTAGGGTATTAGGGGTTATCTTTAGTTTTTATTTGAATTTAGTGTGTGAGCTAGCATATGGGTATCAGAGCAGTTCTATTTGCAAGAACAACTTCTCGGTGTAAGTGAGATGCTTTAACTATTTCAGCTATGCTTTGGTATTCCAAGCACACCTTCCGGTACACTTACCATGTTACGACTTGCCTCCCCTTGTATTTCATTTAGGTTTTAATTAATCGTAGTTATGTTATTGGGGAGAGTGACGGGCGGTGTGTGCGCGCTTTAGAGCCAGTTTCAGGTGAACACTCTATTTCCTCCTTACTGCTAAATCCTCCTTTAGGTTTATATTTCAATATACCATCCGTATTCATTAATAAATGAGTGTAGCCCATTTCTTCCCCTATTATAAACTACACCTCGACCTGACGTTTTGGGTTAACACTAGTTTTGCTCACTGTTGTTCTTTCACAAGGTAAGCTGACGACGGCGGTATATAAATTGATTAAGCAAAATAGGGTGAGGTTTAACGGGGGTTATCAGTTATAGAACAGGCTCCTCTAGGTGGGTGTAAAGCACCGCCAAGTCCTTTGGGTTTTAAGCTAAAGCTCGTAGTACCCGGGCGAGTATAATGTAATTAAAATACTTTCGTTTAAGACTATGCATAGTGGGGTATCTAATCCCAGTTTGTTTCATAGCTTTCGTGGGTTCAGTTTTGTAAAGTCACTTTCGTAAATGAGTCTCATACCTTCGGATGCGTATGTATGACAGCCTGGAAGATGTTTAACTTTAGTCTTTTAATACTTAACCACTCTTTACGCCGATTTCTATTATCTTGAGCCTCTCGTAAACCGCGGTGGCTGGCACGAGTTTTACCGGCTCTAAAAACCTTAACTAAGTCAAGTTTACACTTATGGCTTAATGTTTATCACTGCTGAATTCCCTTGGGGGTGTGGCTAAGCAAGGTGTCATGGGCGATCATATGTGCCTGATACCAGCTCCTTGATCTCATAAGAGGGTTAAGGGCATTCTCACGGGGGTGCGGATGCTTGCATGTGTAAGTTTGGTTATAGATAATAGTAAAGCTAGGACCAAGCCTTTGTGCTTTCGGAACTTTCTAGGGTTCATAATAACATCTTCAGTGTTATGCTTTAAGTCTTAAGCTACGATGGCCTTCTAGTATTTTACCCTAGTTGTTGTAATAAATAGATAAGATATGATATATTTTTTTAAAAACTGGTAATACATAAATACGAAACTACACATCGTTTTGTACATTTATAAGCCAATAGATAACCTTGGGACCTTATTGTTTAAACTAGATTAATTAAATTGTTAGTTACCTTAGGGCCTTAGGGGGGTTGGGGGGTTTTTTCTTTAAAAACAGAAAGGGGGGGCGACCTAAGAGGATTATAGTATTTATTATGCTCTAGAAAACTCTATATGCGATTCTTAAGTAATGTAATTTCAACACTACACTAATATTACTCAATAAGGAACGAATGTTCAACCTTCTGTCATAGGGCCGCGTGCACTCTGAAATGTTCACGAAGGGAAAAAAAAAAGAGAACCAGCTGCCCCCGTGGAGAGAACGCTCGGCTTGGGGGGTAACGAGTCGAAGGTTTAACACCATTAGTCAATGTAAGCGTCGATGAAAGTGTGCGGGTTAATAAATTAATGGACCTGAAAAAGGAGGAGATGCCAGGAATAATTCACCTTTTAGGTAGCAACCCTTCAATAGGGGCTCCTGACCATCAAGAACCGTTATCCTTAAGTTATATACTGGTTGGTAGGCTCTTACTACATACAATTTTTAATTTAATGATATTTGGAGTCTTGGTATATCATTACTTATGAGTTTTTTATTAGATCTTAAATCTCTCAGCATTATTACTCTTAGTGCATTCTTAAATTTATGGTTTATGTCTACCTTAGTAATATAGTTTATTTATATGTTTAATATAATTTAATGGTTTTTATACATAAAATGTCCTAAGGAATTAATATTATGCACTGTATATATATATATGGATATTTCATATATGTACCAGAAAATATTTTAACTTAGAATATCAGCTTTGGGAGCTGGTGGCGGGAGTTAGAGTCTCCTTTTTCTGAGCAGTGGGGAGGGGTTTAACCTCCGGCCTCCGGTTTACAAAACCGGCGCTCTAATACTGAGCTACAAATGCAGTTTAATTTAAGAACTTTGTTTTCTATTCAACCGGATGCAGGTAGAGCTATTAGGAAGATTATGAAATAAATAACTGAGGCTAATTGACCAATTAAAATATAAGGGGGTTCTACAGGCATTCCTCCAATTCATGTAAGAATTATTATGTCTGCAACTAGTATTCAGAATATAAGTTGACCAAAGGGTCGGAAGGTGAGTCCTCGTTGTTTTGATGTGTGAAGAATTGGTACTAGTATTAATACTAAAATTGAGAATAGTAAGGCTAATACACCCCCTAGTTTATTTGGAATTGATCGTAGGATAGCGTAGGCGAATAGAAAATATCATTCGGGTTTAATATGAGGGGGGGTTACTAAGGGGTTTGCTGGTGTAAAGTTGTCAGGGTCCCCTAGAATGTTAGGTGTGAAGAGAGCAATTGATGTTAGGGTAATTAATAATGCGGCAAATCCTAATAGGTCTTTGTAAGAGAAGTAGGGGTGAAATGAGACTTTGTCTGCGTCAGAGTTAATCCCGGCGGGGTTATTTGATCCTGTTTCATGGAGGAAAAGTAGGTGGACCATTGATGCAGCCGCAACAATGAATGGAAGTAAGAAATGGAATGCGAAGAATCGGGTTAGGGTGGCGTTGTCTACAGAGAACCCTCCTCACACTCATTGTACTAAATCATTTCCGATGTATGGCACAGCTGATATCAGGTTAGTAATGACCGTGGCTCCTCAAAGGATATTTGTCCTCAGGGTAGTACATATCCTACGAATGCAGTGGCTATTACAAGAAGCAGAAGAATTACTCCCACGTTTCAGGTTTCTTTATATAAGTAGGATCCGTAATAAAGACCTCGTGCAATGTGAAGGTAAATACAGATAAAAAAGAAGGATGCTCCGTTGGCATGTATATTTCGGATGAGTCAGCCGTAATTTACGTCACGACAAATGTGTGTGACCGAAGAAAAAGCGGTTGCAATATCTGAGGTGTAATGTATTGCTAGGAATAGTCCTGTAAGGATTTGGGCTATTAAGCATAGCCCTAAAAGAGACCCAAAGTTTCATCATACAGAGATGTTTGATGGTGCAGGTAGATCTACAAGAGCGTTATTTGCGATTTTAATGATTGGGTGGGTTTTTCGAATGTTGGCCATTGGGTTTTTATAGTTGAATTACAACGGTGGTTTTTCAAGCCATTAGTCCTGGTTAGAATCCTGGTAAAAACTATGACTTATTTGATATTCTTATTATTAATAGGGTTAATTTTTGGTTTAATTGCGTGGCTTCCAACCCCTCCCCATACTTTGCTGCTTTAGGGTTAGTTGTTGTAGCTGGAATGGGGTGTGGTGTTATAGTGAGTTTTGGGGGGCCTTTCTTATCTTTAGTTTTGTTTTTAATCTACTTGGGGGGAATGTTAGTTGTTTTGCGTATTCCGCTGCTTTAGCCGCTGAGCCCTACCCTGAGAGCTGAGGTAGTTGATCTGTTGCAGTTTACGGGGTTTTGTATTTCATAGGGGTAGTTTTATTTTATTTTATTTCTACGGAGGGTGGTACGAGAGCTCTTGAGTGCCTGTAGATGATTTATCAGGTTTATCAGTATTTCGGGGGGATATGTCCGGAGTATCTTTAATGTATTCTTCAGGAGGTTGGGTTTTAGTTATTAGTGCTTGGGTTCTTTTGTTAACTTTATTTTGTTGTACTGGAGTTAACACGAGGTCTTGCTCGCGGTACACTTCGAGTGGTTTAAATTAATAATGCTATGGTAAGGGTAAGGGTTAGAATAAATAGTATTAAATAGGTTTTAATTATACCTTTTTGGGTGTTACTTGTAGTTGTAATTAGAGGGAGGTTAAGGGTTGATGAGGCTTTGGGACCAATTTTCTCTAATCATGTTATGTCAATGGTTTGAGAGGCAATTTTTTGTCCTAATTGAAGGGATAATTCAATAGGTAATCGGTGAATAATAAGTGGGTAAAATCCTAGTGCATTAGAAAATAAATGGGGGGTTTTTTTAGGGGTAATATTTAATTGCTTAGATGTATTTAGGGCTATTCTAAAGCTGTAATTAATCCAATCGCTGTAACAATAAGGGCGGCTATTTTAGTATAATATGGTATAGTTATAACTGGGTTCTTTATAGGTGTTATGTTTGATGTGATAATTAAGCCTGCGATAATACTCCCTCAAGCTAACCGTTTGATCGGGTTAATTAGTGGCTTGCTATTTTCATTAATTGGTGATAAGGGATTGAATCGTGGGTAGCCTATATTCACATAATAAACAATTCGTAGGCTGTAGACTGCTGTAAAGGAAGTGGCAATTAAAGTTAATAATAGGGCTCAGGCGTTTAAGTAAGAGGTGTTTATTGATTCAATAATGGCATCTTTTGAGAAAAATCCGGCCAGGAAAGGGGTTCCTGTTAAAGCTAGACTGCCTAGGGTGAGAGAGGACGAGGTGAAGGGAGTGAGATGGTGTATTCCTCCTATCTTACGGATATCTTGCTCATCGTTTAGGCTATGAATTAATGACCCCGAACATAAAATAATATAGCTTTAAAGAAAGCGTGGGTACAGATATGAAGGAATGCTAATTGGGGTTGATTAAGACCGATCGTGACCATTATTAATCCTAGCTGACTGGATGTAGAAAATGCTACAATTTTTTGATGTCGTTTTGTGTCAGAGCGCAGATAGCTGTAAATAAAGTGGTTAATGCTCCAAGACAAAGGCATGTTGTTAGGATAATAGGGTTATTTTCCATTAAAGGGCTTATTCGAATCAGTAAAAAAATCCCCGCAACCACTATTGTGCTTGAGTGTAGTAGGGCAGATACCGGAGTAGGACCCTCTATAGCTGAGGGTAGCCATGGGTGCAAACCAAATTGAGCTGACTTTCCTGTTGCAGCTAGGACCAGGCCTAACAGTGGAAGGGTGAGGTTTTCATTTTCAGCTAATGTAAATATTTGATTTATTTCCCAAGAATTTAAGTTTATAGCAATTCAGGCTATAAATAAAATCAATCCGATATCTCCGATTCGGTTATATACAACTGCCTGGATCGCGGCTATATTAGCGTCGGCACGTCCATACCATCACCCAATTAAAAGAAAGGATATAATACCAACTCCTTCCCAACCAATGAATAGTTGAAATATGTTATTTGAAGTTACTAGAATTATTATAGCGATTAGGAACATTAGAAGGTATTTAAAAAATCGGTTTATAACAGGGTCAGAGTGTATATATCAAGATGCAAATTCCAGGATGATAGATCATGTGACGTATAAAGCCACAGGGGTAAAAATCACTGAGTATAGGTCAAATTTAAAGCTAATATTAATATCAAAAGTTGATGTATTTATTCAAGATCATGTAGTAATAATAGTTTCTAACCCTTCATTAATAAATAGTATAAGGGGTAATAGGCTAATTATAAATGATATTTTAACTGAATTTTTAACCCACCCAGTCGATCAGTTATGAGGGAGTGGTTTAGTTGTTATTGTTGAAATTAAGGGTATTAGGGGGAGGGGGGTAGGGGGAGGAAAGTGAAGATAATTAAAAGGCTTGAGGATATTATTAAAGAGGTGGAGTGCATAACTACTGCTTGGATTTGCACCAAGAGTTTTTGGTTCCTAAGACCAACGGATTAACTAATATCCTTCAGAAGTTTCGAATGAGCTTTGGAGTTAAACCAAAGGGGCAAAAATTAGCAGTTTATGTTGTCTTCGGACCTCCTTCGGTGGATAAAAGGATTTTAACCTTTATTTTTAGAATCACAATCTAATGTTCTTTTTAAACTATATCTACAGAAAGTTCAACCTCATAACAACCCAGGCTTCATGATTAGGAGGATAAGTGGTATGAGGTGAAGTGTTATGATTAAGTGTTCTCGGGAGTGTGAAGGTTCTATGTGAAGCAGGTGATTAGTTAATGGTCCTCGTTGGGTTGTAAGAAATAGATATAATGAATATGCTGCAGTAATAAGTGTACCAAGGCCTGTGAGAATTAAGGTTCAAGGCGATCAATTAAAAAGAGATGAAATGATTATTAACTCCCCTATTAGATTAGGTAGAGGAGGTAAAGCTATGTTTGCCAGGCTGGCAGCGAATCATCAGGTAGCCATTAAGGGTAATACCATTTGTAGGCCTCGGGCTAATATTATTGTTCGGCTATGGGTTCGCTCATAGTTTGTGTTTGCTAAACAAAATAGTGCTGATGAGGTAAGTCCATGTGCAATTATAAGTACAAGCGCTCCAGTAAAACCTCAAGGGGTTTGAATAAGGATACCTGTTGTAACCAATCCTATATGACTAACTGAAGAGTAGGCGATTAGGGATTTTAAGTCATTTTGTCGTAGACAGATTAGTCCGGTCATAACGATTCCCCACAGGGCTAAAATTATAAAAGGGTAGCTCAGCTGTTTAGATAGTGGTTCAAGGATGTTTATTAGGCGTATTATACCATACCCCCCTAGTTTTAGCAGTACTGCAGCAAGGATTATGGAGCCCGCAATTGGTGCTTCTACGTGGGCTTTAGGTAACCATAGATGAACTCCGTAAAGGGGTATTTTTACAAGGAAAGCTAGGAGACAGCCTATTCATCATAATTTATCACTCAGGCAAGTGAGGACTAAAGGGTTAGAATACTGAAGGGTTAGTATGGATAAAGAACCTGTCTTGTTTTGAAGTATGAGAAGTGCGACAAGTAGTGGTAGAGATCCTGCTAAGGTGTAGAATAGGAAATAGGTTCCTGCATTCAACCGTTCTGTTTGATTACCTCATCGGGTGATAATTAACAAGGTTGGAATTAATGTGGCCTCAAATATAACATAAAACATAATTAATTCCGTGGCGCTAAATGCTATAATGAGGAAGATTTGTAAGGATGTAAGTAGTGTGATGTATATTCGTTGTCGGTCAGGGTTATTGGCTGAGTGGTTCTGGCTAGCAAGGATTATCAGTGGAAGGAGCCAGCATGTGAGAATTAATAAAGGGGTAGATAAAGGGTCAGTAGCTATTAATCCGCTTAAATTTGATCAAGCGGTGTCAGATGATCAAATAAGTCAATTGAGAGTAAATAAAGCAATGGTTAGACTATGCACTAATGTGGATGGTCATAACCATTTTTTAGGAATAAGTCATGTTGTGGGAATAAGCATAATCGTTGGAATAAGGATTTTTAACATTGTAGGATGTTTAAAGCTTGAAGACGATCTGTTCCGTGTGTGCGAGAGGTTGCTACTAGAAGAGCTAACCCAGCACTTGCCTCACATGCTGAAAAAGCAAGTATTAACATAGGGGTTGGGGAGAAATTAATTGAGTTTAATTGTAAAGTTCATAAGGATAGGGCAACATACAATGATAGTATTATTCCTTCTAAACATAAAAGAGCGGAAAGTAAGTGGTTTCGGTGAAAAGTTAATCCTATAAGTCCTAGGATGAATGTTGTTGAGAAAGCAAAGTGTACAGGTGTCATAAAACGATCGTGGATTCTAACCACGTGCTTTTGAGCCGAAATCAAGTGTTTTAATTATACTAATCGTTTATTCAGCTCATTCTAGGCCACCTTGGATCCACTCATAAATTAATCCTAGTGTAAGAAGAATAACAACTGATGATGCTCATATAAATGTGTAAGAGGGGAACTCTAATTGTATACCTCATGGAAGCGGAAGGAGAAGTGCAATCTCTAGATCAAATAAAAGAAATAAAATTGCTACTAGGAAGAATCGTAATGAAAAAGGGAGTCGGGCTGAACCTAGGGGGTCGAAACCACATTCATAGGGTGATAGTTTCTCTACATCTGGGTTTATTTGGGGTAACCAAAATGAGATGAGGGTTAGTAAAATGGAAAGGGAGGTTGATATTAGTAAAATTGTAATTAATAAGTTCATTATCTTTTCTTGGGTTTTAACCGAGACCGGGTGATTGGAAGTCACTCATACTTTTTAGTACTAAAAAGATAAGATCCTCATCAATAAATTGAGACATAAAGGAATAATCATACTACGTCGACAAAATGTCAGTATCATGCTGCAGCTTCAAATCCGAAGTGGTGTTGGGATGTGAAGTGGTATTGAATTTGTCGAATTAAACAAACTGCTAGGAATGTTGATCCAATGATTACGTGTAATCCGTGGAATCCTGTGGCTACAAAGAATGTTGATCCGTAAACACCATCAGCAATTGTGAAGGGGGCTTCATAATATTCTATCGCTTGAAGAAATGTGAAGTAGAAGCCTAGGAGAATAGTTAAGGTGAGTGAGTGAATAGTTTGTTTTCGTTCACCTTCTATAATGCTATGGTGAGCTCAAGTTACTGTGACACCAGAGGCAAGAAGAACCGCTGTATTAAGAAGTGGTACTTCAAAAGGATCTAGGGTGGTTACTCCAGAAGGAGGCCAGCAACCGCCTAATTCTGGGGTTGGAGCTAGACTGGCGTGGTAAAAAGCTCAGAAGAATCCAAGGAAGAAGAATACTTCTGAGGTGATAAATAGGATTATCCCATATCGTAA
This sequence comes from Hippocampus guttulatus, assembly GCF_054856545.1. NCBI lineage: Eukaryota > Metazoa > Chordata > Actinopteri > Syngnathiformes > Syngnathidae > Hippocampus > Hippocampus guttulatus. The sequence continues at coordinate 10,266 of NW_028233925.1, read as the reverse complement.
CCCCTTTTGAACTGGCGGGGTGTGATGTCCTTGAAATGTCCCTTCTCGGATAATATCTCGCCATCATTGGATCATTGTTAGAAGTAGTAAAATTAATCCAATTGTTATTAAAACAGTTGAATTAAAATGGAATCAAATAGCTAACCCTGAAGTCATTAAAAGGGCTGCAATTGCACCTGTGAGGGGTCAGGGGCTTGGATCTACTAGTGGTATGCATGTGCTTGGTGGGCCATTAAACGTTTTCTTGTAGGTAGAGACTTAGCAAGAGTACAAAGACATAGGCTTGGATTATAGCAACGGCTACTTCTAACAATGTGAGTAAAAGTAGTAAAATTGTTGTTAATAATGCTACTGTAGGTATAAGAGGTATAAGAACAAATGCTGCTGTCGCGATAAGTTGAATAAGTAGGTGTCCTGCAGTTAAATTTGCTGTTAGTCGAACACCTAGGGCGATAGGTCGAATAAATAAGCTGATTGTTTCAATAATAATAAGTACGGGGATTAGTGGTATGGGTGTGCCTTCTGGTAATAGGTGACCTAGGGAGTGTGTGGGTTGGTTTCGTATCCCAATGATGACAGTTGCTAATCATAAAGGTACTGCTAATCCTATATTTAAGGATAATTGGGTTGTAGGGGTAAAGGTGTATGGAAGTAACCCAAGTATATTTAAGGAAATTAGGAAGATTATTAATGACGCGAAAATTAATGCTCATTTATGACCTGTGGTATTTAGAGGAAGAAGAAGTTGTTTTGTAAATAGATTAATAAACCAGTTTTGTAATGTGAGTATACGGTTATTTATCCAACGAGATGAGGGGTAGGGAATATAATTCAAGGTGTAATAATAGCTAAAGCCATCAATGGGATACCTAAAAACATAGACTAATAAATTGGTCAAAGAAGCTTAATGTCATTGTCAGTTTCAAGGGGTTGTTTTTAATGTTTTAGTGCTTAAAACATTTGGTTCGTTAGGGTATTTATGTGCTATTACTTTAGGTGGAATAATAATGGTAAAGACTAATCATGTAAATAATAAAATTATTAATCAAGGTGAGGGATTTAATTGAGGCATGTCGCTAAGGGTGGTTGGGAGTCACCAATTTTTAGCTTAAAAGGCTAACGCTGAGGTCCAATTTAGCTTCTTAACGAGGCGTCTTCAAGTATAAGTGATGATCAGTTTTCAAATTGTTGTAGTGGTACCGCTTCTACCACAATAGGTATAAAGCTGTGGTTAGCACCACAAATTTCTGAACATTGTCCATAAAACACTCCTGGTCGTGATGTGATAAAAGCTGTTTGATTAAGCCGTCCTGGTACTGCGTCTATTTTTACCCCTAGAGAAGGTACTGCTCATGAGTGGAGTACATCTTCTGCAGACACTAAGACTCGAATTGGTGATTCAACCGGATTACTATACGATGATCTGCTTCTAACAATCGAAATTGGCCTGGTGTGAGGTCTTGGGTTGGATTATATATGAATCAAAGGCCAAGTCTTCATAATCAGTATATTCATAACTTCAGTATCATTGATGGCCGACTGCTTTAATTGTAAGGTGAGGGTCGTTTACCTCATCTATAAGATAAAGAATTCGCAGTGATGGAAGAGCGATTAGGATAAGAATAATTGCGGGGAGAACAGTTCAAATAATTTCAATTTCTTGTGAGTCTAATAAGAATTTGTTTGTTAATTTTGTAGTAACTATGGCTACAATAATATAAAGCACTAAAGTGCTAATCAGGAATACAATTATTAATGCATGATCATGAAAATGAAGTAGTTCTTCTATTACAGGTGATGCTGCGTCTTGAAAACCTAGTTGTGAGGGATAAGCCATTATTTAAGACATGTAGGGGTTTAACCAACAACTCTGCCTTGACAAGGCAGTATAATATTTTACTAATATCTTTAGTTAGTTGTGTAAAGAAAGTGGCAGAACGGTTTTGTGGGTGGCTTGAAACCATTTTATGGGGGTTCAATTCCTCCTTTCTCGTTTAGTTGTTTGTTTGTACTTGAACAAAAGCAGGTTCCTCAAATGTGTGATATGGTGGGGGGCATCCATGAAGTCATTCAATGTTTGTTGAAGCCAATTCAACTATTAGTACTTCCCGTTTAGCAGCAAATGCTTCTCAGATAATAAATAAAAACATGATTACGGCGATTAAGGATACAAGTGATCCAATAGAAGAAACAGTGTTTCACAGTGAGTATGCGTCTGGGTAGTCAGAGTATCGTCGGGGTATACCGGCTAACCCTAGGAAGTGTTGAGGGAAGAATGTTAAGTTTACACCTGCAAATATTACACCAAAATGAATTTTAGTTCAAGAGTTGTGTAGAGTGTAGCCTGTAAATAAAGGAAATCAATGTACAAACCCTGCTATAATTGCAAATACGGCACCTATTGAAAGAACGTAGTGGAAGTGGGCAACTACATAATAAGTGTCGTGTAAGACAATGTCTAAAGAGGAGTTTGCTAATACAATTCCTGTTAACCCCCCAACAGTAAATAAGAAGATAAAACCTAGAGCTCATAGCAGAGGAGTTTCTCATTTAATAGAGCCTCCGTGAAGTGTGGCTAATCAACTAAATACTTTTACACCTGTGGGAATGGCAATAATTATTGTTGCTGAGGTGAAGTATGCTCGGGTGTCTACATCTATTCCTACTGTGAATATGTGGTGAGCTCAGACAATAAACCCTAAAAGTCCGATTGCTATTATTGCTCAAACTATTCCTATGTAACCGAAGGGCTCTTTTTTACCAGAATAATAAGCTACAATGTGGAGATTATACCAAAGCCTGGGAGGATAAGGATATATACTTCAGGATGCCCAAAGAATCAAAATAAGTGTTGGTAAAGGATAGGGTCTCCCCTCCAGAGGGGTCAAAAAATGTTGTGTTTAAGTTTCGATCTGTTAGAAGTATAGTAATTCCAGCTGCTAATACAGGAAGGGATAATAAAAGTAATACTGCGGTTACTAAGACTGCTCAAACAAATAATGGTGTTTGATATTGTGAGATCGATGGAGGTTTTATGTTAATGATAGTGGTGATAAAATTAATAGCCCCTAGAATTGATGAAACACCTGCTAAATGAAGAGAAAAGATTGTTAAGTCTACAGAGGCCCCAGCATGAGCTAAGTTACCTGCTAGCGGGGGGTAGACCGTTCAACCTGTACCCGCTCCAGCTTCTACTCCTGATGAAGCAAGCAGAAGAAGAAAAGAGGGTGGTAATAATCAAAAACTTATATTATTTATTCGAGGAAAAGCTATATCAGGCGCTCCGATTATTAACGGAATTAGTCAATTACCAAAACCCCGATTATAATTGGTATAACTATAAAAAAAATTATTACGAAAGCATGAGCAGTTACAATAACATTATAGATTTGATCATCTCCAGTAAAGCTCCTGGTTGACTTAGTTCTGCTCGGATTAAAAGCTTAGTGCAGTGCCGACTATTCCGGCTCAAGCACCAAATACTAAGTATAGGTGCCGATGTCTTTGTGATTAGTTGAGAAAAATCATCGTGTGATTGCCACAGGTAGGATGGCTGAGTAAGCGGTGGATTGTAACCCACATACAGAGGTTTAAGCCCTCTTCATACAAGCCTTGAGGTGTAATACATATAAGATTGCAAATCTTAAGTAGCCAATTAATTTTTGCCGGGGCTTTCCCCCCCGCCTTTCCGCCTTTTTAAGGCGGGGGAAAAGTAGATGGATGCTCGCTGGTTGGAGTGTCTAGCTGTTAACTAGGAATTGTAGGATCGAGGCTACCCATCTAGTAAGGCTTTAGCTTAATTAAAGTGTCTGTTTTGCATACAGTAGATGTAGGTTAATTACCTGCAAGTCTTATCAAGGGTTAAAGGATTTTCACTTCTACTTAAGGCTTTGAAGGCCTTTGGTCTTTTATTAACCTAAACCCTTAGTTGATAATAGCTATTATACTAGGTAGGATAGGGAGAAGTATCAATGATATAATCGTTGATACAGATAGGTGGATAGTGGGCTGTTTGTTATTACATCGCCATTGGCTAGTTATAGGGGTGGTGTTGGGTGATAGGGTTAGTGTTATAGCATATGATAATCGCAGGTAAAAATAAAGGCTTAATAAAGCAGACAGCGCTGTGATTGTTGCAATTGTGTTTAATTCTTGTTTTGTTAGTTCAGATAAGATTATTCATTTGGGGCCGAATCCTGTAAGAGGTGGTAAACCCCCTAAGGATAGGAGGGCTAACGGGGCTAGCGCGGTTATTGTAGGGGATTTAGATCATGAAGTTGCTAGTGCATTAATAGAAGTTGCTTTATTTAGTTTAAATAGGTTAAAGATGGAAATTGTTATAAAAATATAGATTGCAAGAGTAATAAGTGTAAGTGATGGTGAGAATTGTAGAACAATAACCATTCAGCCAATGTGGGCAATTGATGAGTATGCTAAGATCTTTCGCAATTGTGTCTGATTTAATCCCCCTCAGCCCCAACTATAGTAGATAGCATTGCTATAATAACCAGTACGGGGTTATCTAGGTTTATTTGTATTATTAGGGAAAAAGGAGCTAGTTTTTGTCACGTAGATATAATTAATCCGGTGTAAGGTCTAGGCCTTGAAGTACTTCTGGTAATCATGTGTGAAGGGGTGCTATGCCAATTTTTAAGGCTAGGCCTAATATTATAATGGTTAGGGGTAATGGATGAGATAGTTCATCAATACCTCATTTTCCTGTAATCCATGCATTAGTGGAGCTAGCAAATAAGATTATTGCTGCGGCTGTAGCCTGGATGAGGAAATACTTTGTAGAAGCTTCTACAGACCGTGGGTGATGGTGTTGTGCTATTAAAGGAATAATTGCTAGTGTATTAATTTCTAGCCTATTCATGCTAGTAATCAGTGTGAGCTTATGAATGTGATTGTAGTACCTAGGCCTAAACCTATTAGAAAGATTGATATAATGTAGGGGTTCATTAGCAAAGGGAGGGTTTTACCTACATTTTTGGGGTATGGGCCCAAAAGCTTATTTAGCTGACTTTACTTTAGGAAGTGGTGTAGTAGGAAGCACTAAGAGTTTTGATCTCTTAAGTGGGGTTCGAGTCCTCTCTTTCTAAGGAATTAGGGGGATTCTAACCCCGTAATGCACTCTATCAAAGTGGTCCTTTAGTACTCAGGCATAATTCCTTATATATGTGGTGGGATCCTGCTAGCGAAAGAGCGCTGATAAGTGTCAAATAATTAATGCTAATGTTAGTGGTAGGAAGTTTTTTTCAGATGAGGTGTATTAATTGGTCGTATCGGAATCGTGGGTATGAGGCTCGAACTCATAAGAATACTAGGATAGTAGGGTTGCTTTAATTATAAGATTTGCTGTTGTTAGTTCAGGTAAGGAAGGGATATGAGATGCTCCTAGAAAAAGGATAGTTGACAAGGTGTTTATAAGTAAGATGTTGGCATATTCTGCAAGGAAAAAGAGTGCAAAAGGTCCTCCTGCGTATTCAACATTAAAACCCGAAACCAGTTCTGACTCCCCCTCTGTTAAATCAAATGGTGCCCGGTTTGTTTCAGCTAGTGTGGAGATATATCATATTGCTGCTAAAGGTCAGGCGGGGATAATAAGTCATAAGCTTTCTTGTGTAACCCCAAATGATTGTAGTGTGAAATTACCAGTGAAGATGATTAATGCTAGTAAAATTAATCCTAAGCTTACTTCGTAAGAAATAGTTTGGGCTACTGCTCGTAATGCTCCAATTAATGCATATTTTGAATTTGATGCTCAACCTGACCCTAGGATAGAGTAAACTGCAAGGCTTGATAGGGCTAAGATAAGTAGTATTCCCAGATTAATATTAATTACAGGGTGAGGTATTGGTAAGGAGCTCATAATATAAGGGCAAGTGTTAATGCTAATACTGGGTGGCAATAAATAAAATAGGTGAAGATGTTGAGGGTTTTACTGTTCCTTAATAAATAATTTTACTCATCTGCAATTGGTTGAAGTAGACCAAAAGGTCCTACGATATTAGGCCCTTTTCGGTGTTGTATATATCCTAATACTTTACGTTCCAGAAGAGTTAAGAAAGCAACTGCTAGTAGTACAGGAATAATATATATTAAAGGGTTAACAATTTGCGCTATAATTATGGTGGTCATAGTTGAGGAGAGGATTTGAACCTCTATTCAAAGGGCTTAGGTCTTTTGCAATAACCGGACTCTGCCACTTCAACATGTAGTTATATTCTGGATTTATTTTGTGTTATTTTAACCTTTAATATTTTTTCAAGGGTTAAAAAGTGGGCTTGTTTTAAAACATGGGCCTATCCTTCTTGGTCCTTTCGTACTGAAGAAAGTCACACTCATAGATAGAAACTGACCTGGATTACTCGGTCTGAACTCAGATCACGTAGGACTTTAATCGTTGAACAAACGAACCCTTAATAGCGGCTACACCATTAGGATGTCCTGATCCAACATCGAGGTCGTAAACCCTCTTGTCGATAGGGACTCTCAAAGAGGATTGCGCTGTTATCCCTGGGGTAACTAGGTTCATTAATCGGCTGTTGCCGGATCAATTGGTCAAATATTTTGGTACTTAGAAATGACATTCTTGGGTATAAGGTTTTCATCTCAATCCTCACGGAGGTTTTGTTTTACTCCGCGGTCGCCCCAACTAAAGATTTAAGATGAGGTCATCGTTTTAATTACCTTTTATGTGGTATTAATTTTTTAATAAATTCATCTATCATCTAAAGCTCCACAGGGTCTTCTCGTCTTATGGGTTAATCCCCGCTTCTGCACGGGGAGATCAATTTCATTAACTGGAGTAAGGAGACAGTTTAGCCCTCGTTATGCCATTCATACAGGTCTTTATTTAAAAGACAAGTGATTGCGCTACCTTTGCACGGTCAAAATACCGCGGCCGTTAAACTTATGGTCACAGGGCAGGCGGGACCTCTTATTCATTATGTTATGCAAGAGGCGGTGTTTTTGGTAAACAGGCGAGGCTATTATCATATTTGCCGAGTTCCTTCTCACTCTTTTAGTTTATCCTAGATAGCAATCCAGTGTGGGTTGATGATTTTTATTGTTGTTTTTTCTTGTTCTTTATTTATTACAACATTTCCCTCTTGAAATTGGGGTCATTAAATCTCGGTGTTAGTTCGATCCGAGGCACACTTTTGCTAAAGGAGAGAATCTTAACTTCTCTTATTACTCATATTAACATTATCACTTTCATGTGTTATGAAAAGGCCTGATGAATTTAGGGGTTTAAGAATGTTTATCTGAATTAAAAGTTTTACTAGTGCTTGAGCTTTAACGCTTTCTATATCGATGGCTGCTTTCAGGCCCACTAAGGCATTTGTGTACTTTGGTGTTTTTGATCTTTAACCTCCATTGTAAGGTTGTGTCCTATGTCAAAAGAGCTGTACCCCTTTTGACTAACTCTATATTATTATTAACTAAATCTGTTTGTTTAAATTTTAGGTGAATTAAGGGTTTAATATAGGCTGAACTTTTATTCATTTTTCAGGCAACCAGCTATAACTAAGCTCGTTTGGTTTATCACCTCTACTCGGAGCTCATTCCAACCTTTTGCCACAGGTACGGATTAGTCCATTATGTCTTGACTGTCTCGGAGTAGCTCGCTTAGTTTCGGGGTATCAAACTAAAGATCTCTTTGCTTGGGATGTACTTGTTAAACCATTATGCAAAAGGTACAAGATTTAATCTTTGCTGCTCTTTACTTAAGTTATTTTTTTAATTTCTTTTCAGCTTTCCTTGCGGTACTAGTTTTGTAGCTTCATTATTCCTTTTCAGTCTCCCTTACTTGGGCTATAAAATGTTTTAATATTACTTTTTAGGGTATTAGGGTTATCTTTAGTTTTTATTTGAATTTAGTGTGTGAGCTAGCATATGGGTATCAGAGCAGTTCTATTTGCAAGAACAACTTCTCGGTGTAAGTGAGATGCTTTAACTATTTCAGCTATGCTTTGGTATTCCAAGCACACCTTCCGGTACACTTACCATGTTACGACTTGCCTCCCTTGTATTTCATTTAGGTTTTAATTAATCGTAGTTATGTTATTGGGGAGAGTGACGGGCGGTGTGTGCGCGCTTTAGAGCCAGTTTCAGGTGAACACTCTATTTCCTCCTTACTGCTAAATCCTCCTTTAGGTTTATATTTCAATATACCATCCGTATTCATTAATAAATGAGTGTAGCCCATTTCTTCCCCTATTATAAACTACACCTCGACCTGACGTTTTGGGTTAACACTAGTTTTGCTCACTGTTGTTCTTTCACAAGGTAAGCTGACGACGGCGGTATATAAATTGATTAAGCAAAATAGGTGAGGTTTAACGGGGGTTATCAGTTATAGAACAGGCTCCTCTAGGTGGGTGTAAAGCACCGCCAAGTCCTTTGGGTTTTAAGCTAAAGCTCGTAGTACCCGGGCGAGTATAATGTAATTAAAATACTTTCGTTTAAGACTATGCATAGTGGGGTATCTAATCCCAGTTTGTTTCATAGCTTTCGTGGGTTCAGTTTTGTAAAGTCACTTTCGTAAATGAGTCTCATACCTTCGGATGCGTATGACAGCCTGGAAGATGTTTAACTTTAGTCTTTTAATACTTAACCACTCTTTACGCCGATTTCTATTATCTTGAGCCTCTCGTATAACCGCGGTGGCTGGCACGAGTTTTACCGGCTCTAAAAACCTTAACTAAGTCAAGTTTACACTTATGGCTTAATGTTTATCACTGCTGAATTCCTTGGGGGTGTGGCTAAGCAAGGTGTCATGGGCGATCATATGTGCCTGATACCAGCTCCTTGATCTCATAAGAGGGTTAAGGGCATTCTCACGGGGGTGCGGATGCTTGCATGTGTAAGTTTGGTTATAGATAATAGTAAAGCTAGGACCAAGCCTTTGTGCTTTCGGAACTTTCTAGGGTTCATAATAACATCTTCAGTGTTATGCTTTAAGTCTTAGCTACGATGGCCTTCTAGTATTTTACCCTAGTTGTTGTAATAAATAGATAAGATATGATATATTTTTTTAAAAACTGGTAATACATAAATACGAAACTACACATCGTTTTGTACATTTATAAGCCAATAGATAACCTTGGACCTTATTGTTTAAACTAGATTAATTAAATTGTTAGTTACCTTAGGGCCTTAGGGGGGTTGGGGGGTTTTTTCTTTAAAAACAGAGGGGGGCGACCTAAGAGGATTATAGTATTTATTATGCTCTAGAAAACTCTATATGCGATTCTTAAGTAATGTAATTTCAACACTACACTAATATTACTCAATAAGGAACGAATGTTCAACCTTCTGTCATAGGGCCGCGTGCACTCTGAAATGTTCACGAAGGGAAAAAAAAAAGAGAACCAGCTGCCCCCGTGGAGAGAACGCTCGGCTTGGGGGGTAACGAGTCGAAGGTTTAACACATTAGTCAATGTAAGCGTCGATGAAAGTGTGCGGGTTAATAAATTAATGGACCTGAAAAAGGAGGAGATGCCAGGAATAATTCACCTTTTAGGTAGCAACCCTTCAATAGGGGCTCCTGACCATCAAGAACCGTTATCCTTAAGTTATATACTGGTTGGTAGGCTCTTACTACATACAATTTTTAATTTAATGATATTTGGAGTCTTGGTATATCATTACTTATGAGTTTTTTATTAGATCTTAAATCTCTCAGCATTATTACTCTTAGTGCATTCTTAAATTTATGGTTTATGTCTACCTTAGTAATATAGTTTATTTATATGTTTAATATAATTTAATGGTTTTTATACATAAAATGTCCTAAGGAATTAATATTATGCACTGTATATATATATATGGATATTTCATATATGTACCAGAAAATATTTTAACTTAGAATATCAGCTTTGGGAGCTGGTGGCGGGAGTTAGAGTCTCCTTTTTCTGAGCAGTGGGGAGGGTTTAACCTCCGGCCTCCGGTTTACAAAACCGGCGCTCTAATACTGAGCTACAAATGCAGTTTAATTTAAGAACTTTGTTTTCTATTCAACCGATGCAGGTAGAGCTATTAGGAAGATTATGAAATAAATAACTGAGGCTAATTGACCAATTAAAATATAAGGGGGTTCTACAGGCATTCCTCCAATTCATGTAAGAATTATTATGTCTGCAACTAGTATTCAGAATATAAGTTGACCAAAGGGTCGGAAGGTGAGTCCTCGTTGTTTTGATGTGTGAAGAATTGGTACTAGTATTAATACTAAAATTGAGAATAGTAAGGCTAATA
>NW_028233924.1:32500-41810 GCF_054856545.1 Hippocampus guttulatus | reverse complement strand
TCGGTCAGTGGTTGTGTTGGTGTGACCTGTAAGGAGGGAAAAAGACTCGAATGGTCTCGCCGTCTCGCAGTGAGACATAGGGGGGGGTCGACCCGCAAGCCGAAGGAGCCTGAACCTCCAAGCGCCGGCGCGGGGGCCGGGGCCGGTGGGGGCCCTCCGAAGGCGGGTCTTAAGTTGCATATCGGTCAGTTTGTGTATGGGTGCGATGTGGAGGGGGACATATTCGAAAGTGCGGAGCTCCGCCGTCAGAGGCCGGGTTTTCGCCCGGGGTATCCGCCCCGGGCGCCTCTCGGGCGGCCTTCCCAACTGCCGTCGACCGCCCGGAGGGGGAAACAGAAAATATTCGAAAGTGCGGAGCTCCGCCGTCAGAGGCCGGGTTTTCGCACGGGGTATCCGCCCCGGGCGCCTCTCGGGCGGCCTTCCCAACTGCCGTCGACCGCCCGGAGGGGGAAACAGAAAATATTCGAAAGTGCGGAGCTCCGCCGTCAGAGGCCGGGTTTTCGCACGGGGTATCCGCCCCGGGCGCCTCTCGGGCGGCCTTCCCAACTGCCGTCGACCGCCCGGAGGGGGAAACAGAAAATGTTCGAAAGTGCGGAGCTCCGCCGTCAGAGGCCGGGTTTTCGCACGGGGTATCCGCCCCGGGCGCCTCTCGGGCGGCCTTCCCAACTGCCGTCGACCGCCCGGAGGGGGAAACAGAAAATGTTCGAAAGTGCGGAGCTCCGCCGTCAGAGGCCGGGTTTTCGCACGGGGTATCCGCCCCGGGCGCCTCTCGGGCGGCCTTCCCAACTGCCGTCGACCGCCCGGAGGGGGAAACAGAAAATATTCGAAAGTGCGGAGCTCCGCCGTCAGAGGCCGGGTTTTCGCACGGGGTATCCGCCCCGGGCGCCTCTCGGGCGGCCTTCCCAACTGCCGTCGACCGCCCGGAGGGGGAAACAGAAAATATTCGAAAGTGCGGAGCTCCGCCGTCAGAGGCCGGGTTTTCGCACGGGGTATCCGCCCCGGGCGCCTCTCGGGCGGCCTTCCCAACTGCCGTCGACCGCCCGGAGGGGGAAACAGAAAATATTCGAAAGTGCGGAGCTCCGCCGTCAGAGGCCGGGTTTTCGCACGGGGTATCCGCCCCGGGCGCCTCTCGGGCGGCCTTCCCAACTGCCGTCGACCGCCTGGAGGGGGAAATAGAAAATATTCGATAGTGCGGAGCTCCGCCGTCAGAGGCCGTTCCAGTGCTTTTGGGTGGCTGGAAACACCCTCACGATGGTCTGATTATACTCTTAGGGGCCTCCCCTGTGTCGCCCTGGAGGTCACCCATTCAAAACATGCTCACCTATATACGTTTCGGAAAGTATTTTGGTGAACGCTCACTTTCTAAGCCTTTTAGCCTTCTTGACCCCCTAACTCCCCATATCTGGTTTACCTACTACAGCGCCCCTAACGACCAAAATCGGTACTGCATACCCCTGGTACCCCCGCCATTGAAAATGAATGGGGGAATTTTTTTAATTTCTCAATCCGGCCAGGAGGCCTCTTTTTCGGCCACGCTCGGCCGGCGAGCCGGTCCGCTCTTTACCCCTGGTACCCCCAGCCCTACCCCTGGTACCTCCCCCATTGAAAATGAATGGCGACCCCTGGTACCCCCAGCAACACCCCTGGTACCCTCAGCCTTACCCCTGGTACCCTCAGCTCAACCCCTGGTACCCCCAGCCTAACCCCTGGTACCCTCAGCGGCACCCCTGGTACCCTCAGCGGCACCCCTGGTACCCTCAGCGGCACCCCTGGTACCCTCAGCGGCACCCCTGGTACCCTCAGCCGCACCCCTGGTACCCTCAGCGGCACCCCTGGTACCCTCAGCGGCACCCCTGGTACCCTCAGCCGCACCCCTGGTACCCTCAGCCGCACCCCTGGTACCCTCAGCGGCACCCCTGGTACCCTCAGCCGTACCCCTGGTACCCTCAGCGGCACCCCTGGTACCCTCAGCCGTACCCCTGGTACCCTCAGCGGCACCCCTGGTACCCTCAGCCGCACCCCTGGTACCCTCAGCCGCACCCCTGGTACCCTCAGCCTTACCCCTGGTACCCTCAGCTCAACCCCTGGTACCCCCAGCCTAACCCCTGGTACCCTCAGCGGCACCCCTGGTACCCTCAGCGGCACCCCTGGTACCCTCAGCGGCACCCCTGGTACCCTCAGCGGCACCCCTGGTACCCTCAGCCGCACCCCTGGTACCCTCAGCGGCACCCCTGGTACCCTCAGCGGCACCCCTGGTACCCTCAGCCGCACCCCTGGTACCCTCAGCCGCACCCCTGGTACCCTCAGCGGCACCCCTGGTACCCTCAGCCGTACCCCTGGTACCCTCAGCGGCACCCCTGGTACCCTCAGCCGTACCCCTGGTACCCTCAGCGGCACCCCTGGTACCCTCAGCCGCACCCCTGGTACCCTCAGCCGCACCCCTGGTACCCTCAGCCGCACCCCTGGTACCCTCAGCGGTACCCCTGGTACCCTCAGCGGCACCCCTGGTACCCTCAGCGGCACCCCTGGTACCCTCAGCGGCACCCCTGGTACCTCCGCCATTGAAAATGAATGGGCGGCCTTCCCACCTGCCGTCAGCCGCCCGGAGGGGGAAATAGAAAATATTCGAAAGTGCGGAGCTCCGCCGTCAGAGGCCGGCTTTTCGCCCGGGGTATCCGCCCCGGGGCGCCTCTCGGGCGGCCTTCCCAACTGCCGTCGGCCGCCCGGAGGGGGAAATAGAAAATATTCGAAAGTGCGGAGCTCCGCCGTCAGAGGCCGGCTTTTCGCCCGAGGTATCCGCCCCGGGGCGCCTCTCGGGCGGCCTTCCCAACTGCCGTCGGCCGCCCGGAGGGGGAAATAGAAAATATTCGAAAGTGCGGAGCTCCGCCGTCAGAGGCCGGCTTTTCGCCCGAGGTATCCGCCCCGGGCGCCTCTCGGGCGGCCTTCCCAACTGCCGTCGGCCGCCCGGAGGGGGAAATAGAAAATATTCGAAAGTGCGGAGCTCCGCCGTCAGAGGCCGGCTTTTCGCCCGAGGTATCCGCCCCGGGCGCCTCTCGGGCGGCCTTCCCAACTGCCGTCGGCCGCCCGGAGGGGGAGATAGAAAATATTCGAAAGTGCGGAGCTCCGCCGTCAGAGGCCGGCTTTTCGCCCGAGGTATCCGCCCCGGGCGCCTCTCGGGCGGCCTTCCCAACTGCCGTCGGCCGCCCGGAGGGGGAAATAGAAAATATTCGAAAGTGCGGAGCTCCGCCGTCGGAGGCCGGCTTTTCGCCCGAGGTATCCGCCCCGGGCGCCTCTCGGGCGGCCTTCCCAACTGCCGTCGGCCGCCCGGAGGGGGAGATAGAAAATATTCGAAAGTGCGGAGCTCCGCCGTCAGAGGCCGGCTTTTCGCCCGAGGTATCCGCCCCGGGCGCCTCTCGGGCGGCCTTCCCAACTGCCGTCGGCCGCCCGGAGGGGGAAATAGAAAATATTCGAAAGTGCGGAGCTCCGCCGTCAGAGGCCGGCTTTTCGCCCGAGGTATCCGCCCCGGGCGCCTCTCGGGCGGCCTTCCCAACTGCCGTCGGCCGCCCGGAGGGGGAGATAGAAAATATTCGAAAGTGCGGAGCTCCGCCGTCAGAGGCCGGCTTTTCGCCCGAGGTATCCGCCCCGGGCGCCTCTCGGGCGGCCTTCCCAACTGCCGTCGACCGCCCGGAGGGGGAAATAGAAAATATTCGAAAGTGCGGAGCTCCGCCGTCAGAGGCCGGCTTTTCGCCCGAGGTATCCGCCCCGGGCGCCTCTCGGGCGGCCTTCCCAACTGCCGTCGACCGCCCGGAGGGGGAGATAGAAAATATTCGAAAGTGCGGAGCTCCGCCGTCAGAGGCCGGCTCCACGCTTCATTCATCCGACCGAGACGCCTCTCCGCCGGCCACACTCGGCTGCGGGGCCGGCCCGCTCTCCGCCATTGAAAATGAATGGGGGGCATTTTCTCATGCTTTCAATCCGCCTAAGAGGCATCTTTCCCGGCCAACTTTGTGCCCCTGGTACCTCCAGCATCGAGAAAGCATGGTGACTCGTCCGACACATGCCCCCCTATATACGTTTCGGAAAGTATTTTGGTGAACGGTCACTTTCTAAGCCTTTCGCCTTCTTGACCCCCTAACTCCGCATATCTGGTTTACCTACTACAGCGCCCCTAACGACCAAAATCGGTACTGCTACCCCTGGTACCCCCGCCATTGAAAATGAATGGGGGAATTTTTTTAATCCCCCAGGCCGGCCAGGAGGCCCCTTTCCCGGCCAAACTCGCACGCTGGGCCGGCCCGCTCTTTACCCCTGGTACCCCCGCCATTGAAAATGAATGGGGGAATTTTTTTCAATCTCCCAGGCCGGCCAGGAGGGCTCTTTCCCGGCCACACTCGCACGCCGGGCCGGCCCGCTCTTTACCCCTGGTACCCCCAGCTCTACCCCTGGTACCCCCGCCATTGAAAATGAATGGGGGAATTTTTTCAATCTCCCAATCCGACCAAGAGGCCTCTTTTCCGGCCAAACTCGCACGCCGGGCCGGCCCGCTCTTTACCCCTGGTACCCCCAGCTCTACCCCTGGTACCCCCGCCATTGAAAATGAATGGGGGAAATTTTTTCAATCTCCCAATCCGACCAAGAGGCCTCTTTTCCGGCCAAACTCGCACGCCGGGCCGGCCCGCTCTTTACCCCTGGTACCCCCAGCTCTACCCCTGGTACCCCCGCCATTGAAAATGAATGGGGGAATTTTTTCAATCTCCCACGCCGGCCAAGAGGCCTTTTTCCCGGGCACGCACGCTCGCCGGGCCGGCCCGCTATTATTAAACTCTCACCCCTGCAAGGAGGCCTTTTTCCCGGGCACGCACGCTCGCGGGGCCGGCCCGCTATTATTAAACTCTCACGCCGGCCAAGAGGCCTTTTTCCCGGGCACGCACGCTCGCCGGGCCGGCCCGCTATTATTAAACTCTCACGCCTGCAAGGAGGCCTTTTTCCCGGGCACGCACGCTCGCCGGGCCGGCCCGCTATTATTGAACTCTCACGCCTGCAAGGAGGCCTTTTTCCCGGGCACGCACGCTCGCCGGGCCGGCCCGCTATTATTAAACTCTCACGCCTGCAAGGAGGCCTTTTTCCCGGGCACGCACGCTCGCCGGGCCGGCCCGCTATTATTAAACTCTCACGCCTGCAAGGAGGCCTTTTTCCCGGGCACGCACGCTCGCCGGGCCGGCCCGCTATTATTAAACTCTCACGCCGGCCAAGAGGCCCTTTTCCCGGGCACGCACGCTCGATGAGCCGGCCCGCTATTATTAAACTCTCACGCCGGCCAAGAGGCCCTTTTCCCGGGCACGCACGCTCGATGAGCCGGCCCGCTATTATTAAACTCTCACGCCGGCCAAGAGGCCTTTTTCCCGGCCACGCACGCTCGCGGAGCCGGCCCGCTATTATTAAACTCTCACGCCTGCAAGGAGGCCTTTTTCCCGGGCACGCACGCTCGCCGGGCCGGCCCGCTATTATTAAACTCTCACGCCTGCAAGGAGGCCTTTTTCCCGGGCACGCACGCTCGCCGGGCCGGCCCGCTATTATTAAACGCTCACGCCTGCAAGGAGGCCTTTTTCCCGGGCACGCACGCTCGCCGGGCCGGCCCGCTATTATTAAACTCTCACGCCGGCCAAGAGGCCCTTTTCCCGGGCACGCACGCTCGATGAGCCGGCCCGCTATTATTAAACTCTCACGCCGGCCAAGAGGCCTTTTTCCCGGCCACGCACGCTCGCGGAGCCGGCCCGCTATTATTAAACTCTCACGCCTGCAAGGAGGCCTTTTTCCCGGGCACGCACGCTCGCCGGGCCGGCCCGCTATTATTAAACTCTCACGCCTGCAAGGAGGCCTTTTTCCCGGGCACGCACGCTCGCCGGGCCGGCCCGCTATTATTAAACTCTCACGCCGGCCAAGAGGCCCTTTTCCCGGGCACGCACGCTCGATGAGCCGGCCCGCTATTATTAAACTCTCACGCCGGCCAAGAGGCCCTTTTCCCGGGCACGCACGCTCGCCGAGCCGGCCCGCTATTATTAAACTCTCAGGCCCGCTATTATTAAACTCTCACGCCGGCCAAGAGGCCCTTTTCCCGGGCACGCACGCTCGATGAGCCGGCCCGCTATTATTAAACTCTCACGCCTGCAAGGAGGCCTTTTTCCCGGGCACGCACGCTCGCTGAGCCGGCCCGCTATTATTAAACTCTCACGCCGGCCAAGAGGCCCTTTTCCCGGGCACGCACGCTCGCCGAGCCGGCCCGCTATTATTAAACTCTCACGCCGGCCAGGAGGCATTTTTCCCGGGCACGCACGCTCGCCGTGCAGGCCCGCCATTTGCCTACCACACCGCCGTCTGGCGGACACCAAGCGGTACCGCCGACCCCTCCCGTTGAAAATGAATGGGGGATTTTTTTTCAATCCCCCAAGCCGGCCAAGAGGCCTTTTTCCCGGGCACGCACGCTCGATGAGCCGGCCCGCTATTATTAAACTCTTACGCCTGCAAGGAGGCCTTTTTCCCGGGCACGCACGCTCGCCGAGCCGGCCCGCTATTATTAAACTCTCACGCCTGCAAGGAGGCCTTTTTCCCGGGCACGCACGCTCGATGAGCCGGCCCGCTATTATTAAACTCTCACGCCTGCAAGGAGGCCTTTTTCCCGGGCACGCACGCTCGCCGGGCCGGCCCGCTATTATTAAACTCTCACGCCGGCCAAGAGGCCTTTTTCCCGGGCACGCACGCTCGATGAGCCGGCCCGCTATTATTAAACTCTTACGCCTGCAAGGAGGCCTTTTTCCCGGGCACGCACGCTCGCCGAGCCGGCCCGCTATTATTAAACTCTCACGCCTGCAAGGAGGCCTTTTTCCCGGGCACGCACGCTCGCAGAGCCGGCCCGCTATTATTAAACTCTCACGCCGGCCAGGAGGCCTTTTTCCCGGGCACGCACGCTCGCCGTGCAGGCCCGCCATTTGCCTACCACACCGCCGTCTGGCGGACACCAAGCGGTACCGCCGACCCCTCCCGTTGAAAATGAATGGGGGATTTTTTTTTTCAATCCCCCAAGCCGGCCAAGAGGCCTTTTTCCCGGGCACGCACGCTCGATGAGCCGGCCCGCTATTATTAAACTCTCACGCCGGCCAAGAGGCCCTTTTCCCGGGCACGCACGCTCGATGAGCCGGCCCGCTATTATTAAACGCTCACGCCTGCAAGGAGGCCTTTTTCCCGGGCACGCACGCTCGCCGGGCCGGCCCGCTATTATTAAACTCTCACGCCGGCCAAGAGGCCTTTTTCCCGGGCACGCACGCTCGCCGGGCCGGCCCGCTATTATTAAACTCTCACGCCTGCAAGGAGGCCTTTTTCCCGGGCACGCACGCTCGCCGTGCAGGCCCGCCATTTGCCTACCACACCGCCGTCTGGCGGACACCAAGCGGTACCGCCGACCCCTCCCGTTGAAAATGAATGGGGGATTTTTTTTCAATCCCCCAAGCCGGCCAAGAGGCCTTTTTCCCGGGCACGCACGCTCGCCGGGCCGGCCCGCTATTATTAAACGCTCAGGCCGGCCAAGAGGCCCTTTTCCCGGGCACGCACGCTCGCAGAGCCGGCCCGCTATTATTAAACTCTCACGCCTGCAAGGAGGCCTTTTTCCCGGGCACGCACGCTCGCGGGGCCGGCCCGCTATTATTAAACGCTCAGGCCGGCCAAGAGGCCCTTTTCCCGGGCACGCACGCTCGATGAGCCGGCCCGCTATTATTAAACGCTCAGGCCGGCCAAGAGGCCCTTTTCCCGGGCACGCACGCTCGCAGAGCCGGTCCGCTATTATTAAACTCTCACGCCTGCAAGGAGGCCCTTTTCCCGGGCACGCACGCTCGATGAGCCGGCCCGCTATTATTAAACTCTCACGCCTGCAAGGAGGCCTTTTTCCCGGGCACGCACGCTCGCCGAGCCGGCCCGCTATTATTAAACTCTCACGCCTGCAAGGAGGCCCTTTTCCCGGGCACGCACGCTCGATGAGCCGGCCCGCTATTATTAAACTCTCACGCCGGCCAAGAGGCCTTTTTCCCGGGCACGCACGCTCGCCGAGCCGGCCCGCTATTATTAAACTCTCACGCCTGCAAGGAGGCCTTTTTCCCGGGCACGCACGCTCGCCGGGCCGGCCCGCTATTATTAAACTCTCACGCCTGCAAGGAGGCCTTTTTCCCGGGCACGCACGCTCGCCGGGCCGGCCCGCTATTATTAAACGCTCACGCCTGCAAGGAGGCCTTTTTCCCGGGCACGCACGCTCGCCGGGCCGGCCCGCTATTATTAAACTCTCACCCCTGCAAGGAGGCCTTTTTCCCGGGCACGCACGCTCGCGGGGCCGGCCCGCTATTATTAAACTCTCACGCCGGCCAAGAGGCCTTTTTCCCGGGCACGCACGCTCGCCGGGCCGGCCCGCTATTATTAAACTCTCACGCCTGCAAGGAGGCCTTTTTCCCGGGCACGCACGCTCGCGGGGCCGGCCCGCTATTATTAAACTCTCACGCCGGCCAAGAGGCCTTTTTCCCGGGCACGCACGCTCGCCGGGCCGGCCCGCTATTATTAAACTCTCACGCCGGCCAAGAGGCCCTTTTCCCGGGCACGCACGCTCGATGAGCCGGCCCGCTATTATTAAACTCTCACGCCGGCCAAGAGGCCTTTTTCCCGGGCACGCACGCTCGCCGAGCCGGCCCGCTATTATTAAACTCTCACGCCTGCAAGGAGGCCTTTTTCCCGGGCACGCACGCTCGCCGGACCGGCCCGCTATTATTAAACTCTCACGCCTGCAAGGAGGCCTTTTTCCCGGGCACGCACGCTCGCCGGGCCGGCCCGCTATTATTAAACGCTCACGCCTGCAAGGAGGCCTTTTTCCCGGGCACGCACGCTCGCCGGGCCGGCCCGCTATTATTAAACTCTCACGCCGGCCAAGAGGCCCTTTTCCCGGGCACGCACGCTCGATGAGCCGGCCCGCTATTATTAAACTCTCACGCCGGCCAAGAGGCCTTTTTCCCGGGCACGCACGCTCGCCGAGCCGGCCCGCCTTTTGCCTACCACACCGCCGTCTGGCGGACACCGACCCATGGTACATCTGCCATTGAAAATGAATGGGGGAATTTTTTCAAACTCCCAATCCGAGCAAGAGGCCCCTTTTCCGGCCACACTCGCCCGCCGGGCCGGCCCGCTCTTTACCCCTGGTACCCCCAGCAACACCCCTGGTACCCCCAGCCTTGCCCCTGGTACCTCCCCCATTGAAAATGAATGGTGACCCCTGGTACCC
>NW_028233924.1:12500-20000 GCF_054856545.1 Hippocampus guttulatus | reverse complement strand
ACTGCCGTCGACCGCCCGGAGGGGGAAACAGAAAATATTCGAAAGTGCGGAGCTCCGCCGTCAGAGGCCGGGTTTTCGCACGGGGTATCCGCCCCGGGCGCCTCTCGGGCGGCCTTCCCAACTGCCGTCGACCGCCCGGAGGGGGAAACAGAAAATATTCGAAAGTGCGGAGCTCCGCCGTCAGAGGCCGGGTTTTCGCACGGGGTATCCGCCCCGGGCGCCTCTCGGGCGGCCTTCCCAACTGCCGTCGACCGCCTGGAGGGGGAAATAGAAAATATTCGATAGTGCGGAGCTCCGCCGTCAGAGGCCGTTCCAGTGCTTTTGGGTGGCTGGAAACACCCTCACGATGGTCTGATTATACTCTTAGGGGCCTCCCCTGTGTCGCCCTGGAGGTCACCCATTCAAAACATGCTCACCTATATACGTTTCGGAAAGTATTTTGGTGAACGCTCACTTTCTAAGCCTTTTAGCCTTCTTGACCCCCTAACTCCCCATATCTGGTTTACCTACTACAGCGCCCCTAACGACCAAAATCGGTACTGCATACCCCTGGTACCCCCGCCATTGAAAATGAATGGGGGAATTTTTTTAATTTCTCAATCCGGCCAGGAGGCCTCTTTTTCGGCCACGCTCGGCCGGCGAGCCGGTCCGCTCTTTACCCCTGGTACCCCCAGCCCTACCCCTGGTACCTCCCCCATTGAAAATGAATGGCGACCCCTGGTACCCCCAGCAACACCCCTGGTACCCTCAGCCTTACCCCTGGTACCCTCAGCTCAACCCCTGGTACCCCCAGCCTAACCCCTGGTACCCTCAGCGGCACCCCTGGTACCCTCAGCGGCACCCCTGGTACCCTCAGCGGCACCCCTGGTACCCTCAGCGGCACCCCTGGTACCCTCAGCCGCACCCCTGGTACCCTCAGCGGCACCCCTGGTACCCTCAGCGGCACCCCTGGTACCCTCAGCCGCACCCCTGGTACCCTCAGCCGCACCCCTGGTACCCTCAGCGGCACCCCTGGTACCCTCAGCCGTACCCCTGGTACCCTCAGCGGCACCCCTGGTACCCTCAGCCGTACCCCTGGTACCCTCAGCGGCACCCCTGGTACCCTCAGCCGCACCCCTGGTACCCTCAGCCGCACCCCTGGTACCCTCAGCCTTACCCCTGGTACCCTCAGCTCAACCCCTGGTACCCCCAGCCTAACCCCTGGTACCCTCAGCGGCACCCCTGGTACCCTCAGCGGCACCCCTGGTACCCTCAGCGGCACCCCTGGTACCCTCAGCGGCACCCCTGGTACCCTCAGCCGCACCCCTGGTACCCTCAGCGGCACCCCTGGTACCCTCAGCGGCACCCCTGGTACCCTCAGCCGCACCCCTGGTACCCTCAGCCGCACCCCTGGTACCCTCAGCGGCACCCCTGGTACCCTCAGCCGTACCCCTGGTACCCTCAGCGGCACCCCTGGTACCCTCAGCCGTACCCCTGGTACCCTCAGCGGCACCCCTGGTACCCTCAGCCGCACCCCTGGTACCCTCAGCCGCACCCCTGGTACCCTCAGCCGCACCCCTGGTACCCTCAGCGGTACCCCTGGTACCCTCAGCGGCACCCCTGGTACCCTCAGCGGCACCCCTGGTACCCTCAGCGGCACCCCTGGTACCTCCGCCATTGAAAATGAATGGGCGGCCTTCCCACCTGCCGTCAGCCGCCCGGAGGGGGAAATAGAAAATATTCGAAAGTGCGGAGCTCCGCCGTCAGAGGCCGGCTTTTCGCCCGGGGTATCCGCCCCGGGGCGCCTCTCGGGCGGCCTTCCCAACTGCCGTCGGCCGCCCGGAGGGGGAAATAGAAAATATTCGAAAGTGCGGAGCTCCGCCGTCAGAGGCCGGCTTTTCGCCCGAGGTATCCGCCCCGGGGCGCCTCTCGGGCGGCCTTCCCAACTGCCGTCGGCCGCCCGGAGGGGGAAATAGAAAATATTCGAAAGTGCGGAGCTCCGCCGTCAGAGGCCGGCTTTTCGCCCGAGGTATCCGCCCCGGGCGCCTCTCGGGCGGCCTTCCCAACTGCCGTCGGCCGCCCGGAGGGGGAAATAGAAAATATTCGAAAGTGCGGAGCTCCGCCGTCAGAGGCCGGCTTTTCGCCCGAGGTATCCGCCCCGGGCGCCTCTCGGGCGGCCTTCCCAACTGCCGTCGGCCGCCCGGAGGGGGAGATAGAAAATATTCGAAAGTGCGGAGCTCCGCCGTCAGAGGCCGGCTTTTCGCCCGAGGTATCCGCCCCGGGCGCCTCTCGGGCGGCCTTCCCAACTGCCGTCGGCCGCCCGGAGGGGGAAATAGAAAATATTCGAAAGTGCGGAGCTCCGCCGTCGGAGGCCGGCTTTTCGCCCGAGGTATCCGCCCCGGGCGCCTCTCGGGCGGCCTTCCCAACTGCCGTCGGCCGCCCGGAGGGGGAGATAGAAAATATTCGAAAGTGCGGAGCTCCGCCGTCAGAGGCCGGCTTTTCGCCCGAGGTATCCGCCCCGGGCGCCTCTCGGGCGGCCTTCCCAACTGCCGTCGGCCGCCCGGAGGGGGAAATAGAAAATATTCGAAAGTGCGGAGCTCCGCCGTCAGAGGCCGGCTTTTCGCCCGAGGTATCCGCCCCGGGCGCCTCTCGGGCGGCCTTCCCAACTGCCGTCGGCCGCCCGGAGGGGGAGATAGAAAATATTCGAAAGTGCGGAGCTCCGCCGTCAGAGGCCGGCTTTTCGCCCGAGGTATCCGCCCCGGGCGCCTCTCGGGCGGCCTTCCCAACTGCCGTCGACCGCCCGGAGGGGGAAATAGAAAATATTCGAAAGTGCGGAGCTCCGCCGTCAGAGGCCGGCTTTTCGCCCGAGGTATCCGCCCCGGGCGCCTCTCGGGCGGCCTTCCCAACTGCCGTCGACCGCCCGGAGGGGGAGATAGAAAATATTCGAAAGTGCGGAGCTCCGCCGTCAGAGGCCGGCTCCACGCTTCATTCATCCGACCGAGACGCCTCTCCGCCGGCCACACTCGGCTGCGGGGCCGGCCCGCTCTCCGCCATTGAAAATGAATGGGGGGCATTTTCTCATGCTTTCAATCCGCCTAAGAGGCATCTTTCCCGGCCAACTTTGTGCCCCTGGTACCTCCAGCATCGAGAAAGCATGGTGACTCGTCCGACACATGCCCCCCTATATACGTTTCGGAAAGTATTTTGGTGAACGGTCACTTTCTAAGCCTTTCGCCTTCTTGACCCCCTAACTCCGCATATCTGGTTTACCTACTACAGCGCCCCTAACGACCAAAATCGGTACTGCTACCCCTGGTACCCCCGCCATTGAAAATGAATGGGGGAATTTTTTTAATCCCCCAGGCCGGCCAGGAGGCCCCTTTCCCGGCCAAACTCGCACGCTGGGCCGGCCCGCTCTTTACCCCTGGTACCCCCGCCATTGAAAATGAATGGGGGAATTTTTTTCAATCTCCCAGGCCGGCCAGGAGGGCTCTTTCCCGGCCACACTCGCACGCCGGGCCGGCCCGCTCTTTACCCCTGGTACCCCCAGCTCTACCCCTGGTACCCCCGCCATTGAAAATGAATGGGGGAATTTTTTCAATCTCCCAATCCGACCAAGAGGCCTCTTTTCCGGCCAAACTCGCACGCCGGGCCGGCCCGCTCTTTACCCCTGGTACCCCCAGCTCTACCCCTGGTACCCCCGCCATTGAAAATGAATGGGGGAAATTTTTTCAATCTCCCAATCCGACCAAGAGGCCTCTTTTCCGGCCAAACTCGCACGCCGGGCCGGCCCGCTCTTTACCCCTGGTACCCCCAGCTCTACCCCTGGTACCCCCGCCATTGAAAATGAATGGGGGAATTTTTTCAATCTCCCACGCCGGCCAAGAGGCCTTTTTCCCGGGCACGCACGCTCGCCGGGCCGGCCCGCTATTATTAAACTCTCACCCCTGCAAGGAGGCCTTTTTCCCGGGCACGCACGCTCGCGGGGCCGGCCCGCTATTATTAAACTCTCACGCCGGCCAAGAGGCCTTTTTCCCGGGCACGCACGCTCGCCGGGCCGGCCCGCTATTATTAAACTCTCACGCCTGCAAGGAGGCCTTTTTCCCGGGCACGCACGCTCGCCGGGCCGGCCCGCTATTATTGAACTCTCACGCCTGCAAGGAGGCCTTTTTCCCGGGCACGCACGCTCGCCGGGCCGGCCCGCTATTATTAAACTCTCACGCCTGCAAGGAGGCCTTTTTCCCGGGCACGCACGCTCGCCGGGCCGGCCCGCTATTATTAAACTCTCACGCCTGCAAGGAGGCCTTTTTCCCGGGCACGCACGCTCGCCGGGCCGGCCCGCTATTATTAAACTCTCACGCCGGCCAAGAGGCCCTTTTCCCGGGCACGCACGCTCGATGAGCCGGCCCGCTATTATTAAACTCTCACGCCGGCCAAGAGGCCCTTTTCCCGGGCACGCACGCTCGATGAGCCGGCCCGCTATTATTAAACTCTCACGCCGGCCAAGAGGCCTTTTTCCCGGCCACGCACGCTCGCGGAGCCGGCCCGCTATTATTAAACTCTCACGCCTGCAAGGAGGCCTTTTTCCCGGGCACGCACGCTCGCCGGGCCGGCCCGCTATTATTAAACTCTCACGCCTGCAAGGAGGCCTTTTTCCCGGGCACGCACGCTCGCCGGGCCGGCCCGCTATTATTAAACGCTCACGCCTGCAAGGAGGCCTTTTTCCCGGGCACGCACGCTCGCCGGGCCGGCCCGCTATTATTAAACTCTCACGCCGGCCAAGAGGCCCTTTTCCCGGGCACGCACGCTCGATGAGCCGGCCCGCTATTATTAAACTCTCACGCCGGCCAAGAGGCCTTTTTCCCGGCCACGCACGCTCGCGGAGCCGGCCCGCTATTATTAAACTCTCACGCCTGCAAGGAGGCCTTTTTCCCGGGCACGCACGCTCGCCGGGCCGGCCCGCTATTATTAAACTCTCACGCCTGCAAGGAGGCCTTTTTCCCGGGCACGCACGCTCGCCGGGCCGGCCCGCTATTATTAAACTCTCACGCCGGCCAAGAGGCCCTTTTCCCGGGCACGCACGCTCGATGAGCCGGCCCGCTATTATTAAACTCTCACGCCGGCCAAGAGGCCCTTTTCCCGGGCACGCACGCTCGCCGAGCCGGCCCGCTATTATTAAACTCTCAGGCCCGCTATTATTAAACTCTCACGCCGGCCAAGAGGCCCTTTTCCCGGGCACGCACGCTCGATGAGCCGGCCCGCTATTATTAAACTCTCACGCCTGCAAGGAGGCCTTTTTCCCGGGCACGCACGCTCGCTGAGCCGGCCCGCTATTATTAAACTCTCACGCCGGCCAAGAGGCCCTTTTCCCGGGCACGCACGCTCGCCGAGCCGGCCCGCTATTATTAAACTCTCACGCCGGCCAGGAGGCATTTTTCCCGGGCACGCACGCTCGCCGTGCAGGCCCGCCATTTGCCTACCACACCGCCGTCTGGCGGACACCAAGCGGTACCGCCGACCCCTCCCGTTGAAAATGAATGGGGGATTTTTTTTCAATCCCCCAAGCCGGCCAAGAGGCCTTTTTCCCGGGCACGCACGCTCGATGAGCCGGCCCGCTATTATTAAACTCTTACGCCTGCAAGGAGGCCTTTTTCCCGGGCACGCACGCTCGCCGAGCCGGCCCGCTATTATTAAACTCTCACGCCTGCAAGGAGGCCTTTTTCCCGGGCACGCACGCTCGATGAGCCGGCCCGCTATTATTAAACTCTCACGCCTGCAAGGAGGCCTTTTTCCCGGGCACGCACGCTCGCCGGGCCGGCCCGCTATTATTAAACTCTCACGCCGGCCAAGAGGCCTTTTTCCCGGGCACGCACGCTCGATGAGCCGGCCCGCTATTATTAAACTCTTACGCCTGCAAGGAGGCCTTTTTCCCGGGCACGCACGCTCGCCGAGCCGGCCCGCTATTATTAAACTCTCACGCCTGCAAGGAGGCCTTTTTCCCGGGCACGCACGCTCGCAGAGCCGGCCCGCTATTATTAAACTCTCACGCCGGCCAGGAGGCCTTTTTCCCGGGCACGCACGCTCGCCGTGCAGGCCCGCCATTTGCCTACCACACCGCCGTCTGGCGGACACCAAGCGGTACCGCCGACCCCTCCCGTTGAAAATGAATGGGGGATTTTTTTTTTCAATCCCCCAAGCCGGCCAAGAGGCCTTTTTCCCGGGCACGCACGCTCGATGAGCCGGCCCGCTATTATTAAACTCTCACGCCGGCCAAGAGGCCCTTTTCCCGGGCACGCACGCTCGATGAGCCGGCCCGCTATTATTAAACGCTCACGCCTGCAAGGAGGCCTTTTTCCCGGGCACGCACGCTCGCCGGGCCGGCCCGCTATTATTAAACTCTCACGCCGGCCAAGAGGCCTTTTTCCCGGGCACGCACGCTCGCCGGGCCGGCCCGCTATTATTAAACTCTCACGCCTGCAAGGAGGCCTTTTTCCCGGGCACGCACGCTCGCCGTGCAGGCCCGCCATTTGCCTACCACACCGCCGTCTGGCGGACACCAAGCGGTACCGCCGACCCCTCCCGTTGAAAATGAATGGGGGATTTTTTTTCAATCCCCCAAGCCGGCCAAGAGGCCTTTTTCCCGGGCACGCACGCTCGCCGGGCCGGCCCGCTATTATTAAACGCTCAGGCCGGCCAAGAGGCCCTTTTCCCGGGCACGCACGCTCGCAGAGCCGGCCCGCTATTATTAAACTCTCACGCCTGCAAGGAGGCCTTTTTCCCGGGCACGCACGCTCGCGGGGCCGGCCCGCTATTATTAAACGCTCAGGCCGGCCAAGAGGCCCTTTTCCCGGGCACGCACGCTCGATGAGCCGGCCCGCTATTATTAAACGCTCAGGCCGGCCAAGAGGCCCTTTTCCCGGGCACGCACGCTCGCAGAGCCGGTCCGCTATTATTAAACTCTCACGCCTGCAAGGAGGCCCTTTTCCCGGGCACGCACGCTCGATGAGCCGGCCCGCTATTATTAAACTCTCACGCCTGCAAGGAGGCCTTTTTCCCGGGCACGCACGCTCGCCGAGCCGGCCCGCTATTATTAAACTCTCACGCCTGCAAGGAGGCCCTTTTCCCGGGCACGCACGCTCGATGAGCCGGCCCGCTATTATTAAACTCTCACGCCGGCCAAGAGGCCTTTTTCCCGGGCACGCACGCTCGCCGAGCCGGCCCGCTATTATTAAACTCTCACGCCTGCAAGGAGGCCTTTTTCCCGGGCACGCACGCTCGCCGGGCCGGCCCGCTATTATTAAACTCTCACGCCTGCAAGGAGGCCTTTTTCCCGGGCACGCACGCTCGCCGGGCCGGCCCGCTATTATTAAACGCTCACGCCTGCAAGGAGGCCTTTTTCCCGGGCACGCACGCTCGCCGGGCCGGCCCGCTATTATTAAACTCTCACCCCTGCAAGGAGGCCTTTTTCCCGGGCACGCACGCTCGCGGGGCCGGCCCGCTATTATTAAACTCTCACGCCGG
>NW_028233923.1:0-41923 GCF_054856545.1 Hippocampus guttulatus | reverse complement strand
GAGTATAATGTAATTAAAATACTTTCGTTTAAGACTATGCATAGTGGGGTATCTAATCCCAGTTTGTTTCATAGCTTTCGTGGGTTCAGTTTTGTAAAGTCACTTTCGTAAATGAGTCTCATACCTTCGGATGCGTATGACAGCCTGGAAGATGTTTAACTTTAGTCTTTTAATACTTAACCACTCTTTACGCCGATTTCTATTATCTTGAGCCTCTCGTATAACCGCGGTGGCTGGCACGAGTTTTACCGGCTCTAAAAACCTTAACTAAGTCAAGTTTACACTTATGGCTTAATGTTTATCACTGCTGAATTCCCTTGGGGGTGTGGCTAAGCAAGGTGTCATGGGCGATCATATGTGCCTGATACCAGCTCCTTGATCTCATAAGAGGGTTAAGGGCATTCTCACGGGGGTGCGGATGCTTGCATGTGTAAGTTTGGTTATAGATAATAGTAAAGCTAGGACCAAGCCTTTGTGCTTTCGGAACTTTCTAGGGTTCATAATAACATCTTCAGTGTTATGCTTTAAGTCTTAAGCTACGATGGCCTTCTAGTATTTTACCCTAGTTGTTGTAATAAATAGATAAGATATGATATATTTTTTTAAAAACTGGTAATACATAAATACGAAACTACACATCGTTTTGTACATTTATAAGCCAATAGATAACCTTGGGACCTTATTGTTTAAACTAGATTAATTAAATTGTTAGTTACCTTAGGGCCTTAGGGGGGTTGGGGGGTTTTTTCTTTAAAAACAGAAGGGGGGGCGACCTAAGAGGATTATAGTATTTATTATGCTCTAGAAAACTCTATATGCGATTCTTAAGTAATGTAATTTCAACACTACACTAATATTACTCAATAAGGAACGAATGTTCAACCTTCTGTCATAGGGCCGCGTGCACTCTGAAATGTTCACGAAGGGAAAAAAAAAAGAGAACCAGCTGCCCCCGTGGAGAGAACGCTCGGCTTGGGGGGTAACGAGTCGAAGGTTTAACACCATTAGTCAATGTAAGCGTCGATGAAAGTGTGCGGGTTAATAAATTAATGGACCTGAAAAAGGAGGAGATGCCAGGAATAATTCACCTTTTAGGTAGCAACCCTTCAATAGGGGCTCCTGACCATCAAGAACCGTTATCCTTAAGTTATATACTGGTTGGTAGGCTCTTACTACATACAATTTTTAATTTAATGATATTTGGAGTCTTGGTATATCATTACTTATGAGTTTTTTATTAGATCTTAAATCTCTCAGCATTATTACTCTTAGTGCATTCTTAAATTTATGGTTTATGTCTACCTTAGTAATATAGTTTATTTATATGTTTAATATAATTTAATGGTTTTTATACATAAAATGTCCTAAGGAATTAATATTATGCACTGTATATATATATATGGATATTTCATATATGTACCAGAAAATATTTTAACTTAGAATATCAGCTTTGGGAGCTGGTGGCGGGAGTTAGAGTCTCCTTTTTCTGAGCAGTGGGGAGGGGTTTAACCTCCGGCCTCCGGTTTACAAAACCGGCGCTCTAATACTGAGCTACAAATGCAGTTTAATTTAAGAACTTTGTTTTCTATTCAACCGGATGCAGGTAGAGCTATTAGGAAGATTATGAAATAAATAACTGAGGCTAATTGACCAATTAAAATATAAGGGGGTTCTACAGGCATTCCTCCAATTCATGTAAGAATTATTATGTCTGCAACTAGTATTCAGAATATAAGTTGACCAAAGGGTCGGAAGGTGAGTCCTCGTTGTTTTGATGTGTGAA
Source organism: Hippocampus guttulatus (assembly GCF_054856545.1). NCBI lineage: Eukaryota > Metazoa > Chordata > Actinopteri > Syngnathiformes > Syngnathidae > Hippocampus > Hippocampus guttulatus. The sequence continues at coordinate 40,140 of NW_028233923.1, read as the reverse complement.
GAATTGGTACTAGTATTAATACTAAAATTGAGAATAGTAAGGCTAATACACCCCCTAGTTTATTTGGAATTGATCGTAGGATAGCGTAGGCGAATAGAAAATATCATTCGGGTTTAATATGAGGGGGGGTTACTAAGGGGTTTGCTGGTGTAAAGTTGTCAGGGTCCCCTAGAATGTTAGGTGTGAAGAGAGCAATTGATGTTAGGGTAATTAATAATGCGGCAAATCCTAATAGGTCTTTGTAAGAGAAGTAGGGGTGAAATGAGACTTTGTCTGCGTCAGAGTTAATCCCGGCGGGGTTATTTGATCCTGTTTCATGGAGGAAAAGTAGGTGGACCATTGATGCAGCCGCAACAATGAATGGAAGTAAGAAATGGAATGCGAAGAATCGGGTTAGGGTGGCGTTGTCTACAGAGAACCCTCCTCACACTCATTGTACTAAATCATTTCCGATGTATGGCACAGCTGATATCAGGTTAGTAATGACCGTGGCTCCTCAAAAGGATATTTGTCCTCAGGGTAGTACATATCCTACGAATGCAGTGGCTATTACAAGAAGCAGAAGAATTACTCCCACGTTTCAGGTTTCTTTATATAAGTAGGATCCGTAATAAAGACCTCGTGCAATGTGAAGGTAAATACAGATAAAAAAGAAGGATGCTCCGTTGGCATGTATATTTCGGATGAGTCAGCCGTAATTTACGTCACGACAAATGTGTGTGACCGAAGAAAAAGCGGTTGCAATATCTGAGGTGTAATGTATTGCTAGGAATAGTCCTGTAAGGATTTGGGCTATTAAGCATAGCCCTAAAAGAGACCCAAAGTTTCATCATACAGAGATGTTTGATGGTGCAGGTAGATCTACAAGAGCGTTATTTGCGATTTTAATGATTGGGTGGGTTTTTCGAATGTTGGCCATTGGGTTTTTATAGTTGAATTACAACGGTGGTTTTTCAAGCCATTAGTCCTGGTTAGAATCCTGGTAAAAACTATGACTTATTTGATATTCTTATTATTAATAGGGTTAATTTTTGGTTTAATTGCGGTGGCTTCCAACCCCTCCCCATACTTTGCTGCTTTAGGGTTAGTTGTTGTAGCTGGAATGGGGTGTGGTGTTATAGTGAGTTTTGGGGGGCCTTTCTTATCTTTAGTTTTGTTTTTAATCTACTTGGGGGGAATGTTAGTTGTTTTTGCGTATTCCGCTGCTTTAGCCGCTGAGCCCTACCCTGAGAGCTGAGGTAGTTGATCTGTTGCAGTTTACGGGGTTTTGTATTTCATAGGGGTAGTTTTATTTTTATTTTATTTCTACGGAGGGTGGTACGAGAGCTCTTGAGTGCCTGTAGATGATTTATCAGGTTTATCAGTATTTCGGGGGGATATGTCCGGAGTATCTTTAATGTATTCTTCAGGAGGTTGGGTTTTAGTTATTAGTGCTTGGGTTCTTTTGTTAACTTTATTTGTTGTACTGGAGTTAACACGAGGTCTTGCTCGCGGTACACTTCGAGTGGTTTAAATTAATAATGCTATGGTAAGGGTAAGGGTTAGAATAAATAGTATTAAATAGGTTTTAATTATACCTTTTTGGGTGTTACTTGTAGTTGTAATTAGAGGGAGGTTAAGGGTTGATGAGGCTTTGGGACCAATTTTCTCTAATCATGTTATGTCAATGGTTTGAGAGGCAATTTTTTGTCCTAATTGAAGGGATAATTCAATAGGTAATCGGTGAATAATAAGTGGGTAAAATCCTAGTGCATTAGAAAATAAATGGGGGGTTTTTTTAGGGGTAATATTTAATTGCTTAGATGTATTTAGGGCTATTTCTAAAGCTGTAATTAATCCAATCGCTGTAACAATAAGGGCGGCTATTTTAGTATAATATGGTATAGTTATAACTGGGTTCTTTATAGGTGTTATGTTTGATGTGATAATTAAGCCTGCGATAATACTCCCTCAAGCTAACCGTTTGATCGGGTTAATTAGTGGCTTGCTATTTTCATTAATTGGTGATAAGGGATTGAATCGTGGGTAGCCTATATTCACATAATAAACAATTCGTAGGCTGTAGACTGCTGTAAAGGAAGTGGCAATTAAAGTTAATAATAGGGCTCAGGCGTTTAAGTAAGAGGTGTTTATTGATTCAATAATGGCATCTTTTGAGAAAAATCCGGCCAGGAAAGGGGTTCCTGTTAAAGCTAGACTGCCTAGGGTGAGAGAGGACGAGGTGAAGGGAGTGAGATGGTGTATTCCTCCTATCTTACGGATATCTTGCTCATCGTTTAGGCTATGAATTAATGACCCCGAACATAAAAATAATATAGCTTTAAAGAAAGCGTGGGTACAGATATGAAGGAATGCTAATTGGGGTTGATTAAGACCGATCGTGACCATTATTAATCCTAGCTGACTGGATGTAGAAAATGCTACAATTTTTTTGATGTCGTTTTGTGTCAGAGCGCAGATAGCTGTAAATAAAGTGGTTAATGCTCCAAGACAAAGGCATGTTGTTAGGATAATAGGGTTATTTTCCATTAAAGGGCTTATTCGAATCAGTAAAAAAATCCCCGCAACCACTATTGTGCTTGAGTGTAGTAGGGCAGATACCGGAGTAGGACCCTCTATAGCTGAGGGTAGCCATGGGTGCAAACCAAATTGAGCTGACTTTCCTGTTGCAGCTAGGACCAGGCCTAACAGTGGAAGGGTGAGGTTTTCATTTTCAGCTAATGTAAATATTTGATTTATTTCCCAAGAATTTAAGTTTATAGCAATTCAGGCTATAAATAAAATCAATCCGATATCTCCGATTCGGTTATATACAACTGCCTGGATCGCGGCTATATTAGCGTCGGCACGTCCATACCATCACCCAATTAAAAGAAAGGATATAATACCAACTCCTTCCCAACCAATGAATAGTTGAAATATGTTATTTGAAGTTACTAGAATTATTATAGCGATTAGGAACATTAGAAGGTATTTAAAAAATCGGTTTATAACAGGGTCAGAGTGTATATATCAAGATGCAAATTCCAGGATAGATCATGTGACGTATAAAGCCACAGGGGGTAAAAATCACTGAGTATAGGTCAAATTTAAAGCTAATATTAATATCAAAAGTTGATGTATTTATTCAAGATCATGTAGTAATAATAGTTTCTAACCCTTCATTAATAAATAGTATAAGGGGTAATAGGCTAATTATAAATGATATTTTAACTGAATTTTTAACCCACCCAGTCGATCAGTTATGAGGGAGTGGTTTAGTTGTTATTGTTGAAATTAAGGGTATTAGTAGGAAAGTGAAGATAATTAAAAGGCTTGAGGATATTATTAAAGAGGTGGAGTGCATAACTACTGCTTGGATTTGCACCAAGAGTTTTTGGTTCCTAAGACCAACGGATTAACTAATATCCTTCAGAAGTTTCGAATGAGCTTTGGAGTTAAACCAAAGGGGCAAAAATTAGCAGTTTATGTTGTCTTCGGACCTCCTTCGGTGGATAAAAGGATTTTAACCTTTATTTTTAGAATCACAATCTAATGTTCTTTTTAAACTATATCTACAGAAAGTTCAACCTCATAACAACCCAGGCTTCATGATTAGGAGGATAAGTGGTATGAGGTGAAGTGTTATGATTAAGTGTTCTCGGGAGTGTGAAGGTTCTATGTGAAGCAGGTGATTAGTTAATGGTCCTCGTTGGGTTGTAAGAAATAGATATAATGAATATGCTGCAGTAATAAGTGTACCAAGGCGCTGTGAGAATTAAGGTTCAAGGCGATCAATTAAAAAGAGATGAAATGATTATTAACTCCCCTATTAGATTAGGTAGAGGAGGTAAAGCTATGTTTGCCAGGCTGGCAGCGAATCATCAGGTAGCCATTAAGGGTAATACCATTTGTAGGCCTCGGGCTAATATTATTGTTCGGCTATGGGTTCGCTCATAGTTTGTGTTTGCTAAACAAAATAGTGCTGATGAGGTAAGTCCATGTGCAATTATAAGTACAAGCGCTCCAGTAAAACCTCAAGGGGTTTGAATAAGGATACCTGTTGTAACCAATCCTATATGACTAACTGAAGAGTAGGCGATTAGGGATTTTAAGTCATTTTGTCGTAGACAGATTAGTCCGGTCATAACGATTCCCCACAGGGCTAAAATTATAAAAGGGTAGCTCAGCTGTTTAGATAGTGGTTCAAGGATGTTTATTAGGCGTATTATACCATACCCCCCTAGTTTTAGCAGTACTGCAGCAAGGATTATGGAGCCCGCAATTGGTGCTTCTACGTGGGCTTTAGGTAACCATAGATGAACTCCGTAAAGGGGTATTTTTACAAGGAAAGCTAGGAGACAGCCTATTCATCATAATTTATCACTCAGGCAAGTGAGGACTAAAGGGTTAGAATACTGAAGGGTTAGTATGGATAAAGAACCTGTCTTGTTTTGAAGTATGAGAAGTGCGACAAGTAGTGGTAGAGATCCTGCTAAGGTGTAGAATAGGAAATAGGTTCCTGCATTCAACCGTTCTGTTTGATTACCTCATCGGGTGATAATTAACAAGGTTGGAATTAATGTGGCCTCAAATATAACATAAAACATAATTAATTCCGTGGCGCTAAATGCTATAATGAGGAAGATTTGTAAGGATGTAAGTAGTGTGATGTATATTCGTTGTCGGTTAACAGGGTTATTGGCTGAGTGGTTCTGGCTAGCAAGGATTATCAGTGGAAGGAGCCAGCATGTGAGAATTAATAAAGGGGTAGATAAAGGGTCAGTAGCTATTAATCCGCTTAAATTTGATCAAGCGGTGTCAGATGATCAAATAAGTCAATTGAGAGTAAATAAAGCAATGGTTAGACTATGCACTAATGTGGATGGTCATAACCATTTTTTAGGAATAAGTCATGTTGTGGGAATAAGCATAATCGTTGGAATAAGGATTTTTAACATTGTAGGATGTTTAAAGCTTGAAGACGATCTGTTCCGTGTGTGCGAGAGGTTGCTACTAGAAGAGCTAACCCAGCACTTGCCTCACATGCTGAAAAAGCAAGTATTAACATAGGGGTTGGGGAGAAATTAATTGAGTTTAATTGTAAAGTTCATAAGGATAGGGCAACATACAATGATAGTATTATTCCTTCTAAACATAAAAGAGCGGAAAGTAAGTGGTTTCGGTGAAAAGTTAATCCTATAAGTCCTAGGATGAATGTTGTTGAGAAAGCAAAGTGTACAGGTGTCATAAAACGATCGTGGATTCTAACCACGTGCTTTTGAGCCGAAATCAAGTGTTTTAATTATACTAATCGTTTATTCAGCTCATTCTAGGCCACCTTGGATCCACTCATAAATTAATCCTAGTGTAAGAAGAATAACAACTGATGATGCTCATATAAATGTGTAAGAGGGGAACTCTAATTGTATACCTCATGGAAGCGGAAGGAGAAGTGCAATCTCTAGATCAAATAAAAGAAATAAAATTGCTACTAGGAAGAATCGTAATGAAAAAGGGAGTCGGGCTGAACCTAGGGGGTCGAAACCACATTCATAGGGTGATAGTTTCTCTACATCTGGGTTTATTTGGGGTAACCAAAATGAGATGAGGGTTAGTAAAATGGAAAGGGAGGTTGATATTAGTAAAATTGTAATTAATAAGTTCATTATCTTTTCTTGGGTTTTAACCGAGACCGGGTGATTGGAAGTCACTCATACTTTTTAGTACTAAAAAGATAAGATCCTCATCAATAAATTGAGACATAAAGGAATAATCATACTACGTCGACAAAATGTCAGTATCATGCTGCAGCTTCAAATCCGAAGTGGTGTTGGGATGTGAAGTGGTATTGAATTTGTCGAATTAAACAAACTGCTAGGAATGTTGATCCAATGATTACGTGTAATCCGTGGAATCCTGTGGCTACAAAGAATGTTGATCCGTAAACACCATCAGCAATTGTGAAGGGGGCTTCATAATATTCTATCGCTTGAAGAAATGTGAAGTAGAAGCCTAGGAGAATAGTTAAGGTGAGTGAGTGAATAGTTTGTTTTCGTTCACCTTCTATAATGCTATGGTGAGCTCAAGTTACTGTGACACCAGAGGCAAGAAGAACCGCTGTATTAAGAAGTGGTACTTCAAAAGGATCTAGGGTGGTTACTCCAGAAGGAGGCCAGCAACCGCCTAATTCTGGGGTTGGAGCTAGACTGGCGTGGTAAAAAGCTCAGAAGAATCCAAGGAAGAAGAATACTTCTGAGGTGATAAATAGGATTATCCCATATCGTAACCCCTTTTGAACTGGCGGGGTGTGATGTCCTTGAAATGTCCCTTCTCGGATAATATCTCGCCATCATTGGATCATTGTTAGAAGTAGTAAAATTAATCCAATTGTTATTAAAACAGTTGAATTAAAATGGAATCAAATAGCTAACCCTGAAGTCATTAAAAGGGCTGCAATTGCACCTGTGAGGGGTCAGGGGCTTGGATCTACTATGTGGTATGCATGTGCTTGGTGGGCCATTAAACGTTTTCTTGTAGGTAGAGACTTAGCAAGAGTACAAAGACATAGGCTTGGATTATAGCAACGGCTACTTCTAACAATGTGAGTAAAAGTAGTAAAATTGTTGTTAATAATGCTACTGTAGGTATAAGAGGTATAAGAACAAATGCTGCTGTCGCGATAAGTTGAATAAGTAGGTGTCCTGCAGTTAAATTTGCTGTTAGTCGAACACCTAGGGCGATAGGTCGAATAAATAAGCTGATTGTTTCAATAATAATAAGTACGGGGATTAGTGGTATGGGTGTGCCTTCTGGTAATAGGTGACCTAGGGAGTGTGTGGGTTGGTTTCGTATCCCAATGATGACAGTTGCTAATCATAAAGGTACTGCTAATCCTATATTTAAGGATAATTGGGTTGTAGGGGTAAAGGTGTATGGAAGTAACCCAAGTATATTTAAGGAAATTAGGAAGATTATTAATGACGCGAAAATTAATGCTCATTTATGACCTGTGGTATTTAGAGGAAGAAGAAGTTGTTTTGTAAATAGATTAATAAACCAGTTTTGTAATGTGAGTATACGGTTATTTATCCAACGAGATGAGGGGGTAGGGAATATAATTCAAGGTGTAATAATAGCTAAAGCCATCAATGGGATACCTAAAAACATAGGACTAATAAATTGGTCAAAGAAGCTTAATGTCATTGTCAGTTTCAAGGGGTTGTTTTTAATGTTTTAGTGCTTAAAACATTTGGTTCGTTAGGGTATTTATGTGCTATTACTTTAGGTGGAATAATAATGGTAAAGACTAATCATGTAAATAATAAAATTATTAATCAAGGTGAGGGATTTAATTGAGGCATGTCGCTAAGGGTGGTTGGGAGTCACCAATTTTTAGCTTAAAAGGCTAACGCTGAGGTCCAATTTAGCTTCTTAACGAGGCGTCTTCAAGTATAAGTGATGATCAGTTTTCAAATTGTTGTAGTGGTACCGCTTCTACCACAATAGGTATAAAGCTGTGGTTAGCACCACAAATTTCTGAACATTGTCCATAAAACACTCCTGGTCGTGATGTGATAAAAGCTGTTTGATTAAGCCGTCCTGGTACTGCGTCTATTTTTACCCCTAGAGAAGGTACTGCTCATGAGTGGAGTACATCTTCTGCAGACACTAAGACTCGAATTGGTGATTCAACCGGGATTACTATACGATGATCTGCTTCTAACAATCGAAATTGGCCTGGTGTGAGGTCTTGGGTTGGGATTATATATGAATCAAAGGCCAAGTCTTCATAATCAGTATATTCATAACTTCAGTATCATTGATGGCCGACTGCTTTAATTGTAAGGTGAGGGTCGTTTACCTCATCTATAAGATAAAGAATTCGCAGTGATGGAAGAGCGATTAGGATAAGAATAATTGCGGGGAGAACAGTTCAAATAATTTCAATTTCTTGTGAGTCTAATAAGAATTTGTTTGTTAATTTTGTAGTAACTATGGCTACAATAATATAAAGCACTAAAGTGCTAATCAGGAATACAATTATTAATGCATGATCATGAAAATGAAGTAGTTCTTCTATTACAGGTGATGCTGCGTCTTGAAAACCTAGTTGTGAGGGATAAGCCATTATTTAAGACATGTAGGGGTTTAACCAACAACTCTGCCTTGACAAGGCAGTATAATATTTTACTAATATCTTTAGTTAGTTGTGTAAAGAAAGTGGCAGAACGGTTTTGTGGGTGGCTTGAAACCATTTTATGGGGGTTCAATTCCCTCCTTTCTCGTTTAGTTGTTTGTTTGTACTTGAACAAAAGCAGGTTCCTCAAATGTGTGATATGGTGGGGGGCATCCATGAAGTCATTCAATGTTTGTTGAAGCCAATTCAACTATTAGTACTTCCCGTTTAGCAGCAAATGCTTCTCAGATAATAAATAAAAACATGATTACGGCGATTAAGGATACAAGTGATCCAATAGAAGAAACAGTGTTTCACAGTGAGTATGCGTCTGGGTAGTCAGAGTATCGTCGGGGTATACCGGCTAACCCTAGGAAGTGTTGAGGGAAGAATGTTAAGTTTACACCTGCAAATATTACACCAAAATGAATTTTAGTTCAAGAGTTGTGTAGAGTGTAGCCTGTAAATAAAGGAAATCAATGTACAAACCCTGCTATAATTGCAAATACGGCACCTATTGAAAGAACGTAGTGGAAGTGGGCAACTACATAATAAGTGTCGTGTAAGACAATGTCTAAAGAGGAGTTTGCTAATACAATTCCTGTTAACCCCCCAACAGTAAATAAGAAGATAAAACCTAGAGCTCATAGCAGAGGAGTTTCTCATTTAATAGAGCCTCCGTGAAGTGTGGCTAATCAACTAAATACTTTTACACCTGTGGGAATGGCAATAATTATTGTTGCTGAGGTGAAGTATGCTCGGGTGTCTACATCTATTCCTACTGTGAATATGTGGTGAGCTCAGACAATAAACCCTAAAAGTCCGATTGCTATTATTGCTCAAACTATTCCTATGTAACCGAAGGGCTCTTTTTTACCAGAATAATAAGCTACAATGTGGGAGATTATACCAAAGCCTGGGAGGATAAGGATATATACTTCAGGATGCCCAAAGAATCAAAATAAGTGTTGGTAAAGGATAGGGTCTCCCCCTCCAGAGGGGTCAAAAAATGTTGTGTTTAAGTTTCGATCTGTTAGAAGTATAGTAATTCCAGCTGCTAATACAGGAAGGGATAATAAAAGTAATACTGCGGTTACTAAGACTGCTCAAACAAATAATGGTGTTTGATATTGTGAGATCGATGGAGGTTTTATGTTAATGATAGTGGTGATAAAATTAATAGCCCCTAGAATTGATGAAACACCTGCTAAATGAAGAGAAAAGATTGTTAAGTCTACAGAGGCCCCAGCATGAGCTAAGTTACCTGCTAGCGGGGGGTAGACCGTTCAACCTGTACCCGCTCCAGCTTCTACTCCTGATGAAGCAAGCAGAAGAAGAAAAGAGGGTGGTAATAATCAAAAACTTATATTATTTATTCGAGGAAAAGCTATATCAGGCGCTCCGATTATTAACGGAATTAGTCAATTACCAAAACCCCCGATTATAATTGGTATAACTATAAAAAAAATTATTACGAAAGCATGAGCAGTTACAATAACATTATAGATTTGATCATCTCCCAGTAAAGCTCCTGGTTGACTTAGTTCTGCTCGGATTAAAAGGCTTAGTGCAGTGCCGACTATTCCGGCTCAAGCACCAAATACTAAGTATAGGGTGCCGATGTCTTTGTGATTAGTTGAGAAAAATCATCGTGTGATTGCCACAGGTAGGATGGCTGAGTAAGCGGTGGATTGTAACCCCACATACAGAGGTTTAAGCCCTCTTCATACCAAGCCTTGAGGTGTAATACATATAAGATTGCAAATCTTAAGTAGCCAATTAATTTTTGCCGGGGCTTTCCCCCCCGCCTTTCCGCCTTTTTAAGGCGGGGGGAAAAGTAGATGGATGCTCGCTGGTTGGAGTGTCTAGCTGTTAACTAGGAAATTGTAGGATCGAGGCCTACCCATCTAGTAAGGCTTTAGCTTAATTAAAGTGTCTGTTTTGCATACAGTAGATGTAGGTTAATTACCTGCAAGTCTTATCAAGGGTTAAAGGATTTTCACTTCTACTTAAGGCTTTGAAGGCCTTTGGTCTTTTATTAACCTAAACCCTTAGTTGATAATAGCTATTATACTAGGTAGGATAGGGAGAAGTATCAATGATATAATCGTTGATACAGATAGGTGGATAGTGGGCTGTTTGTTATTACATCGCCATTGGCTAGTTATAGGGTGTGTGTTGGGTGATAGGGTTAGTGTTATAGCATATGATAATCGCAGGTAAAAATAAAGGCTTAATAAAGCAGACAGCGCTGTGATTGTTGCAATTGTGTTTAATTCTTGTTTTGTTAGTTCAGATAAGATTATTCATTTGGGGCCGAATCCTGTAAGAGGTGGTAAACCCCCTAAGGATAGGAGGGCTAACGGGGCTAGCGCGGTTATTGTAGGGGATTTAGATCATGAAGTTGCTAGTGCATTAATAGAAGTTGCTTTATTTAGTTTAAATAGGTTAAAGATGGAAATTGTTATAAAAATATAGATTGCAAGAGTAATAAGTGTAAGTGATGGTGAGAATTGTAGAACAATAACCATTCAGCCAATGTGGGCAATTGATGAGTATGCTAAGATCTTTCGCAATTGTGTCTGATTTAATCCCCCTCAGCCCCCAACTATAGTAGATAGCATTGCTATAATAACCAGTACGGGGTTATCTAGGTTTATTTGTATTATTAGGGAAAAAGGAGCTAGTTTTTGTCACGTAGATATAATTAATCCGGTGGTAAGGTCTAGGCCTTGAAGTACTTCTGGTAATCATGTGTGAAGGGGTGCTATGCCAATTTTTAAGGCTAGGCCTAATATTATAATGGTTAGGGGTAATGGATGAGATAGTTCATCAATACCTCATTTTCCTGTAATCCATGCATTAGTGGAGCTAGCAAATAAGATTATTGCTGCGGCTGTAGCCTGGATGAGGAAATACTTTGTAGAAGCTTCTACAGACCGTGGGTGATGGTGTTGTGCTATTAAAGGAATAATTGCTAGTGTATTAATTTCTAGGCCTATTCATGCTAGTAATCAGTGTGAGCTTATGAATGTGATTGTAGTACCTAGGCCTAAACCTATTAGAAAGATTGATATAATGTAGGGGTTCATTAGCAAAGGGAGGGTTTTAACCTACATTTTTGGGGTATGGGCCCAAAAGCTTAATTTAGCTGACTTTACTTTAGGAAGTGGTGTAGTAGGAAGCACTAAGAGTTTTGATCTCTTAAGTGGGGTTCGAGTCCTCTCTTTCTAAGGAATTAGGGGGATTCTAACCCCCGTAATGCACTCTATCAAAGTGGTCCTTTAGTACTCAGGCATAATTCCTTATATATGTGGTGGGATCCCTGCTAGCGAAAGAGGCGCTGATAAGTGTCAAATAATTAATGCTAATGTTAGTGGTAGGAAGTTTTTTCAGATGAGGTGTATTAATTGGTCGTATCGGAATCGTGGGTATGAGGCTCGAACTCATAAGAATACTAAGGATAGTAGGGTTGCTTTAATTATAAGATTTGCTGTTGTTAGTTCAGGTAAGGAAGGGATATGAGATGCTCCTAGAAAAAGGATAGTTGACAAGGTGTTTATAAGTAAGATGTTGGCATATTCTGCAAGGAAAAAGAGTGCAAAAGGTCCTCCTGCGTATTCAACATTAAAACCCGAAACCAGTTCTGACTCCCCCTCTGTTAAATCAAATGGTGCCCGGTTTGTTTCAGCTAGTGTGGAGATATATCATATTGCTGCTAAAGGTCAGGCGGGGATAATAAGTCATAAGCTTTCTTGTGTAACCCCAAATGATTGTAGTGTGAAATTACCAGTGAAGATGATTAATGCTAGTAAAATTAATCCTAAGCTTACTTCGTAAGAAATAGTTTGGGCTACTGCTCGTAATGCTCCAATTAATGCATATTTTGAATTTGATGCTCAACCTGACCCTAGGATAGAGTAAACTGCAAGGCTTGATAGGGCTAAGATAAGTAGTATTCCCAGATTAATATTAATTACAGGGTGAGGTATTGGTAAGGGAGCTCATAATATAAGGGCAAGTGTTAATGCTAATACTGGGGTGGCAATAAATAAAATAGGTGAAGATGTTGAGGGTTTTACTGGTTCCTTAATAAATAATTTTACTCCATCTGCAATTGGTTGAAGTAGACCAAAAGGTCCTACGATATTAGGCCCTTTTCGGTGTTGTATATATCCTAATACTTTACGTTCCAGAAGAGTTAAGAAAGCAACTGCTAGTAGTACAGGAATAATATATATTAAAGGGTTAACAATTTGCGCTATAATTATGGTGGTCATAGTTGAGGAGAGGATTTGAACCTCTATTCAAAGGGCTTAGGTCTTTTGCAATAACCGGACTCTGCCACTTCAACATGTAGTTATATTCTGGATTTATTTTGTGTTATTTTAACCTTTAATATTTTTTCAAGGGTTAAAAAGTGGGCTTGTTTTAAAACATGGGCCTATCCTTCTTGGTCCTTTCGTACTGAAGAAAGTCACACTCATAGATAGAAACTGACCTGGATTACTCCGGTCTGAACTCAGATCACGTAGGACTTTAATCGTTGAACAAACGAACCCTTAATAGCGGCTACACCATTAGGATGTCCTGATCCAACATCGAGGTCGTAAACCCTCTTGTCGATAGGGACTCTCAAAGAGGATTGCGCTGTTATCCCTGGGGTAACTAGGTTCATTAATCGGCTGTTGCCGGATCAATTGGTCAAATATTTTGGTACTTAGAAATGACATTCTTGGGTATAAGGTTTTCATCTCAATCCTCACGGAGGTTTTGTTTTACTCCGCGGTCGCCCCAACTAAAGATTTAAGATGAGGTCATCGTTTTAATTACCTTTTATGTGGTATTAATTTTTTAATAAATTCATCTATCATCTAAAGCTCCACAGGGTCTTCTCGTCTTATGGGTTAATCCCCGCTTCTGCACGGGGAGATCAATTTCATTAACTGGAGTAAGGAGACAGTTTAGCCCTCGTTATGCCATTCATACAGGTCTTTATTTAAAAGACAAGTGATTGCGCTACCTTTGCACGGTCAAAATACCGCGGCCGTTAAACTTATGGTCACAGGGCAGGCGGGACCTCTTATTCATTATGTTATGCAAGAGGCGGTGTTTTTGGTAAACAGGCGAGGCTATTATCATATTTGCCGAGTTCCTTCTCACTCTTTTAGTTTATCCTAGATAGCAATCCAGTGTGGGGTTGATGATTTTTATTGTTGTTTTTTCTTGTTCTTTATTTATTACAACATTTCCCTCTTGAAATTGGGGTCATTAAATCTCGGTGTTAGTTCGATCCGAGGCACACTTTTGCTAAAGGAGAGAATCTTAACTTCTCTTATTACTCATATTAACATTATCACTTTCATGTGTTATGAAAAGGCCTGATGAATTTAGGGGTTTAAGAATGTTTATCTGAATTAAAAGTTTTACTAGTGCTTGAGCTTTAACGCTTTCTATATCGATGGCTGCTTTCAGGCCCACTAAGGCATTTGTGTACTTTGGTGTTTTTGATCTTTAACCTCCATTGTAAGGTTGTGTCCTATGTCAAAAGAGCTGTACCCCTTTTGACTAACTCTATATTATTATTAACTAAATCTGTTTGTTTAAATTTTAGGTGAATTAAGGGTTTAATATAGGCTGAACTTTTATTCATTTTTCAGGCAACCAGCTATAACTAAGCTCGTTTGGTTTATCACCTCTACTCGGAGCTCATTCCAACCTTTTGCCACAGGTACGGATTAGTCCATTATGTCTTGACTGTCTCGGAGTAGCTCGCTTAGTTTCGGGGTATCAAACTAAAGATCTCTTTGCTTGGGATGTACTTGTTAAACCATTATGCAAAAGGTACAAGATTTAATCTTTGCTGCTCTTTACTTAAGTTATTTTTTTAATTTCTTTTTCAGCTTTCCCTTGCGGTACTAGTTTTGTAGCTTCATTATTCCTTTTCAGTCTCCCTTACTTGGGCTATAAAATGTTTTAATATTACTTTTTAGGGTATTAGGGGTTATCTTTAGTTTTTATTTGAATTTAGTGTGTGAGCTAGCATATGGGTATCAGAGCAGTTCTATTTGCAAGAACAACTTCTCGGTGTAAGTGAGATGCTTTAACTATTTCAGCTATGCTTTGGTATTCCAAGCACACCTTCCGGTACACTTACCATGTTACGACTTGCCTCCCCTTGTATTTCATTTAGGTTTTAATTAATCGTAGTTATGTTATTGGGGAGAGTGACGGGCGGTGTGTGCGCGCTTTAGAGCCAGTTTCAGGTGAACACTCTATTTCCTCCTTACTGCTAAATCCTCCTTTAGGTTTATATTTCAATATACCATCCGTATTCATTAATAAATGAGTGTAGCCCATTTCTTCCCCTATTATAAACTACACCTCGACCTGACGTTTTGGGTTAACACTAGTTTTGCTCACTGTTGTTCTTTCACAAGGTAAGCTGACGACGGCGGTATATAAATTGATTAAGCAAAATAGGGTGAGGTTTAACGGGGGTTATCAGTTATAGAACAGGCTCCTCTAGGTGGGTGTAAAGCACCGCCAAGTCCTTTGGGTTTTAAGCTAAAGCTCGTAGTACCCGGGCGAGTTATAATGTAATTAAAATACTTTCGTTTAAGACTATGCATAGTGGGGTATCTAATCCCAGTTTGTTTCATAGCTTTCGTGGGTTCAGTTTTGTAAAGTCACTTTCGTAAATGAGTCTCATACCTTCGGATGCGTATGACAGCCTGGAAGATGTTTAACTTTAGTCTTTTAATACTTAACCACTCTTTACGCCGATTTCTATTATCTTGAGCCTCTCGTATAACCGCGGTGGCTGGCACGAGTTTTACCGGCTCTAAAAACCTTAACTAAGTCAAGTTTACACTTATGGCTTAATGTTTATCACTGCTGAATTCCCTTGGGGGTGTGGTCTAAGCAAGGTGTCATGGGCGATCATATGTGCCTGATACCAGCTCCTTGATCTCATAAGAGGGTTAAGGGCATTCTCACGGGGGTGCGGATGCTTGCATGTGTAAGTTTGGTTATAGATAATAGTAAAGCTAGGACCAAGCCTTTGTGCTTTCGGAACTTTCTAGGGTTCATAATAACATCTTCAGTGTTATGCTTTAAGTCTTAAGCTACGATGGCCTTCTAGTATTTTACCCTAGTTGTTGTAATAAATAGATAAGATATGATATATTTTTTTAAAAACTGGTAATACATAAATACGAAACTACACATCGTTTTGTACATTTATAAGCCAATAGATAACCTTGGGACCTTATTGTTTAAACTAGATTAATTAAATTGTTAGTTACCTTAGGGCCTTAGGGGGGTTGGGGGGTTTTTTCTTTAAAAACAGAAGGGGGGGCGACCTAAGAGGATTATAGTATTTATTATGCTCTAGAAAACTCTATATGCGATTCTTAAGTAATGTAATTTCAACACTACACTAATATTACTCAATAAGGAACGAATGTTCAACCTTCTGTCATAGGGCCGCGTGCACTCTGAAATGTTCACGAAGGGAAAAAAAAAAGAGAACCAGCTGCCCCCGTGGAGAGAACGCTCGGCTTGGGGGGTAACGAGTCGAAGGTTTAACACCATTAGTCAATGTAAGCGTCGATGAAAGTGTGCGGGTTAATAAATTAATGGACCTGAAAAAGGAGGAGATGCCAGGAATAATTCACCTTTTAGGTAGCAACCCTTCAATAGGGGCTCCTGACCATCAAGAACCGTTATCCTTAAGTTATATACTGGTTGGTAGGCTCTTACTACATACAATTTTTAATTTAATGATATTTGGAGTCTTGGTATATCATTACTTATGAGTTTTTTATTAGATCTTAAATCTCTCAGCATTATTACTCTTAGTGCATTCTTAAATTTATGGTTTATGTCTACCTTAGTAATATAGTTTATTTATATGTTTAATATAATTTAATGGTTTTTTATACATAAAATGTCCTAAGGAATTAATATTATGCACTGTATATATATATATGGATATTTCATATATGTACCAGAAAATATTTTAACTTAGAATATCAGCTTTGGGAGCTGGTGGCGGGAGTTAGAGTCTCCTTTTTCTGAGCAGTGGGGAGGGGTTTAACCTCCGGCCTCCGGTTTACAAAACCGGCGCTCTAATACTGAGCTACAAATGCAGTTTAATTTAAGAACTTTGTTTTCTATTCAACCGGATGCAGGTAGAGCTATTAGGAAGATTATGAAATAAATAACTGAGGCTAATTGACCAATTAAAATATAAGGGGGTTCTACAGGCATTCCTCCAATTCATGTAAGAATTATTATGTCTGCAACTAGTATTCAGAATATAAGTTGACCAAAGGGTCGGAAGGTGAGTCCTCGTTGTTTTGATGTGTGAAGAATTGGTACTAGTATTAATACTAAAATTGAGAATAGTAAGGCTAATACACCCCCTAGTTTATTTGGAATTGATCGTAGGATAGCGTAGGCGAATAGAAAATATCATTCGGGTTTAATATGAGGGGGGGTTACTAAGGGGTTTGCTGGTGTAAAGTTGTCAGGGTCCCCTAGAATGTTAGGTGTGAAGAGAGCAATTGATGTTAGGGTAATTAATAATGCGGCAAATCCTAATAGGTCTTTGTAAGAGAAGTAGGGGTGAAATGAGACTTTGTCTGCGTCAGAGTTAATCCCGGCGGGGTTATTTGATCCTGTTTCATGGAGGAAAAGTAGGTGGACCATTGATGCAGCCGCAACAATGAATGGAAGTAAGAAATGGAATGCGAAGAATCGGGTTAGGGTGGCGTTGTCTACAGAGAACCCTCCTCACACTCATTGTACTAAATCATTTCCGATGTATGGCACAGCTGATATCAGGTTAGTAATGACCGTGGCTCCTCAAAAGGATATTTGTCCTCAGGGTAGTACATATCCTACGAATGCAGTGGCTATTACAAGAAGCAGAAGAATTACTCCCACGTTTCAGGTTTCTTTATATAAGTAGGATCCGTAATAAAGACCTCGTGCAATGTGAAGGTAAATACAGATAAAAAAGAAGGATGCTCCGTTGGCATGTATATTTCGGATGAGTCAGCCGTAATTTACGTCACGACAAATGTGTGTGACCGAAGAAAAAGCGGTTGCAATATCTGAGGTGTAATGTATTGCTAGGAATAGTCCTGTAAGGATTTGGGCTATTAAGCATAGCCCTAAAAGAGACCCAAAGTTTCATCATACAGAGATGTTTGATGGTGCAGGTAGATCTACAAGAGCGTTATTTGCGATTTTAATGATTGGGTGGGTTTTTCGAATGTTGGCCATTGGGTTTTTATAGTTGAATTACAACGGTGGTTTTTCAAGCCATTAGTCCTGGTTAGAATCCTGGTAAAAACTATGACTTATTTGATATTCTTATTATTAATAGGGTTAATTTTTGGTTTAATTGCGGTGGCTTCCAACCCCTCCCCATACTTTGCTGCTTTAGGGTTAGTTGTTGTAGCTGGAATGGGGTGTGGTGTTATAGTGAGTTTTGGGGGGCCTTTCTTATCTTTAGTTTTGTTTTTAATCTACTTGGGGGGAATGTTAGTTGTTTTTGCGTATTCCGCTGCTTTAGCCGCTGAGCCCTACCCTGAGAGCTGAGGTAGTTGATCTGTTGCAGTTTACGGGGTTTTGTATTTCATAGGGGTAGTTTTATTTTTATTTTATTTCTACGGAGGGTGGTACGAGAGCTCTTGAGTGCCTGTAGATGATTTATCAGGTTTATCAGTATTTCGGGGGGATATGTCCGGAGTATCTTTAATGTATTCTTCAGGAGGTTGGGTTTTAGTTATTAGTGCTTGGGTTCTTTTGTTAACTTTATTTGTTGTACTGGAGTTAACACGAGGTCTTGCTCGCGGTACACTTCGAGTGGTTTAAATTAATAATGCTATGGTAAGGGTAAGGGTTAGAATAAATAGTATTAAATAGGTTTTAATTATACCTTTTTGGGTGTTACTTGTAGTTGTAATTAGAGGGAGGTTAAGGGTTGATGAGGCTTTGGGACCAATTTTCTCTAATCATGTTATGTCAATGGTTTGAGAGGCAATTTTTTGTCCTAATTGAAGGGATAATTCAATAGGTAATCGGTGAATAATAAGTGGGTAAAATCCTAGTGCATTAGAAAATAAATGGGGGGTTTTTTTAGGGGTAATATTTAATTGCTTAGATGTATTTAGGGCTATTTCTAAAGCTGTAATTAATCCAATCGCTGTAACAATAAGGGCGGCTATTTTAGTATAATATGGTATAGTTATAACTGGGTTCTTTATAGGTGTTATGTTTGATGTGATAATTAAGCCTGCGATAATACTCCCTCAAGCTAACCGTTTGATCGGGTTAATTAGTGGCTTGCTATTTTCATTAATTGGTGATAAGGGATTGAATCGTGGGTAGCCTATATTCACATAATAAACAATTCGTAGGCTGTAGACTGCTGTAAAGGAAGTGGCAATTAAAGTTAATAATAGGGCTCAGGCGTTTAAGTAAGAGGTGTTTATTGATTCAATAATGGCATCTTTTGAGAAAAATCCGGCCAGGAAAGGGGTTCCTGTTAAAGCTAGACTGCCTAGGGTGAGAGAGGACGAGGTGAAGGGAGTGAGATGGTGTATTCCTCCTATCTTACGGATATCTTGCTCATCGTTTAGGCTATGAATTAATGACCCCGAACATAAAAATAATATAGCTTTAAAGAAAGCGTGGGTACAGATATGAAGGAATGCTAATTGGGGTTGATTAAGACCGATCGTGACCATTATTAATCCTAGCTGACTGGATGTAGAAAATGCTACAATTTTTTTGATGTCGTTTTGTGTCAGAGCGCAGATAGCTGTAAATAAAGTGGTTAATGCTCCAAGACAAAGGCATGTTGTTAGGATAATAGGGTTATTTTCCATTAAAGGGCTTATTCGAATCAGTAAAAAAATCCCCGCAACCACTATTGTGCTTGAGTGTAGTAGGGCAGATACCGGAGTAGGACCCTCTATAGCTGAGGGTAGCCATGGGTGCAAACCAAATTGAGCTGACTTTCCTGTTGCAGCTAGGACCAGGCCTAACAGTGGAAGGGTGAGGTTTTCATTTTCAGCTAATGTAAATATTTGATTTATTTCCCAAGAATTTAAGTTTATAGCAATTCAGGCTATAAATAAAATCAATCCGATATCTCCGATTCGGTTATATACAACTGCCTGGATCGCGGCTATATTAGCGTCGGCACGTCCATACCATCACCCAATTAAAAGAAAGGATATAATACCAACTCCTTCCCAACCAATGAATAGTTGAAATATGTTATTTGAAGTTACTAGAATTATTATAGCGATTAGGAACATTAGAAGGTATTTAAAAAATCGGTTTATAACAGGGTCAGAGTGTATATATCAAGATGCAAATTCCAGGATAGATCATGTGACGTATAAAGCCACAGGGGTAAAAATCACTGAGTATAGGTCAAATTTAAAGCTAATATTAATATCAAAAGTTGATGTATTTATTCAAGATCATGTAGTAATAATAGTTTCTAACCCTTCATTAATAAATAGTATAAGGGGTAATAGGCTAATTATAAATGATATTTTAACTGAATTTTTAACCCACCCAGTCGATCAGTTATGAGGGAGTGGTTTAGTTGTTATTGTTGAAATTAAGGGTATTAGTAGGAAAGTGAAGATAATTAAAAGGCTTGAGGATATTATTAAAGAGGTGGAGTGCATAACTACTGCTTGGATTTGCACCAAGAGTTTTTGGTTCCTAAGACCAACGGATTAACTAATATCCTTCAGAAGTTTCGAATGAGCTTTGGAGTTAAACCAAAGGGGCAAAAATTAGCAGTTTATGTTGTCTTCGGACCTCCTTCGGTGGATAAAAGGATTTTAACCTTTATTTTTAGAATCACAATCTAATGTTCTTTTTAAACTATATCTACAGAAAGTTCAACCTCATAACAACCCAGGCTTCATGATTAGGAGGATAAGTGGTATGAGGTGAAGTGTTATGATTAAGTGTTCTCGGGAGTGTGAAGGTTCTATGTGAAGCAGGTGATTAGTTAATGGTCCTCGTTGGGTTGTAAGAAATAGATATAATGAATATGCTGCAGTAATAAGTGTACCAAGGCCTGTGAGAATTAAGGTTCAAGGCGATCAATTAAAAAGAGATGAAATGATTATTAACTCCCCTATTAGATTAGGTAGAGGAGGTAAAGCTATGTTTGCCAGGCTGGCAGCGAATCATCAGGTAGCCATTAAGGGTAATACCATTTGTAGGCCTCGGGCTAATATTATTGTTCGGCTATGGGTTCGCTCATAGTTTGTGTTTGCTAAACAAAATAGTGCTGATGAGGTAAGTCCATGTGCAATTATAAGTACAAGCGCTCCAGTAAAACCTCAAGGGGTTTGAATAAGGATACCTGTTGTAACCAATCCTATATGACTAACTGAAGAGTAGGCGATTAGGGATTTTAAGTCATTTTGTCGTAGACAGATTAGTCCGGTCATAACGATTCCCCACAGGGCTAAAATTATAAAAGGGTAGCTCAGCTGTTTAGATAGTGGTTCAAGGATGTTTATTAGGCGTATTATACCATACCCCCCTAGTTTTAGCAGTACTGCAGCAAGGATTATGGAGCCCGCAATTGGTGCTTCTACGTGGGCTTTAGGTAACCATAGATGAACTCCGTAAAGGGGTATTTTTACAAGGAAAGCTAGGAGACAGCCTATTCATCATAATTTATCACTCAGGCAAGTGAGGACTAAAGGGTTAGAATACTGAAGGGTTAGTATGGATAAAGAACCTGTCTTGTTTTGAAGTATGAGAAGTGCGACAAGTAGTGGTAGAGATCCTGCTAAGGTGTAGAATAGGAAATAGGTTCCTGCATTCAACCGTTCTGTTTGATTACCTCATCGGGTGATAATTAACAAGGTTGGAATTAATGTGGCCTCAAATATAACATAAAACATAATTAATTCCGTGGCGCTAAATGCTATAATGAGGAAGATTTGTAAGGATGTAAGTAGTGTGATGTATATTCGTTGTCGGTTAACAGGGTTATTGGCTGAGTGGTTCTGGCTAGCAAGGATTATCAGTGGAAGGAGCCAGCATGTGAGAATTAATAAAGGGGTAGATAAAGGGTCAGTAGCTATTAATCCGCTTAAATTTGATCAAGCGGTGTCAGATGATCAAATAAGTCAATTGAGAGTAAATAAAGCAATGGTTAGACTATGCACTAATGTGGATGGTCATAACCATTTTTTAGGAATAAGTCATGTTGTGGGAATAAGCATAATCGTTGGAATAAGGATTTTTAACATTGTAGGATGTTTAAAGCTTGAAGACGATCTGTTCCGTGTGTGCGAGAGGTTGCTACTAGAAGAGCTAACCCAGCACTTGCCTCACATGCTGAAAAAGCAAGTATTAACATAGGGGTTGGGGGAGAAATTAATTGAGTTTAATTGTAAAGTTCATAAGGATAGGGCAACATACAATGATAGTATTATTCCTTCTAAACATAAAAGAGCGGAAAGTAAGTGGTTTCGGTGAAAAGTTAATCCTATAAGTCCTAGGATGAATGTTGTTGAGAAAGCAAAGTGTACAGGTGTCATAAAACGATCGTGGATTCTAACCACGTGCTTTTGAGCCGAAATCAAGTGTTTTAATTATACTAATCGTTTATTCAGCTCATTCTAGGCCACCTTGGATCCACTCATAAATTAATCCTAGTGTAAGAAGAATAACAACTGATGATGCTCATATAAATGTGTAAGAGGGGAACTCTAATTGTATACCTCATGGAAGCGGAAGGAGAAGTGCAATCTCTAGATCAAATAAAAGAAATAAAATTGCTACTAGGAAGAATCGTAATGAAAAAGGGAGTCGGGCTGAACCTAGGGGGTCGAAACCACATTCATAGGGTGATAGTTTCTCTACATCTGGGTTTATTTGGGGTAACCAAAATGAGATGAGGGTTAGTAAAATGGAAAGGGAGGTTGATATTAGTAAAATTGTAATTAATAAGTTCATTATCTTTTCTTGGGTTTTAACCGAGACCGGGTGATTGGAAGTCACTCATACTTTTTAGTACTAAAAAGATAAGATCCTCATCAATAAATTGAGACATAAAGGAATAATCATACTACGTCGACAAAATGTCAGTATCATGCTGCAGCTTCAAATCCGAAGTGGTGTTGGGATGTGAAGTGGTATTGAATTTGTCGAATTAAACAAACTGCTAGGAATGTTGATCCAATGATTACGTGTAATCCGTGGAATCCTGTGGCTACAAAGAATGTTGATCCGTAAACACCATCAGCAATTGTGAAGGGGGCTTCATAATATTCTATCGCTTGAAGAAATGTGAAGTAGAAGCCTAGGAGAATAGTTAAGGTGAGTGAGTGAATAGTTTGTTTTCGTTCACCTTCTATAATGCTATGGTGAGCTCAAGTTACTGTGACACCAGAGGCAAGAAGAACCGCTGTATTAAGAAGTGGTACTTCAAAAGGATCTAGGGTGGTTACTCCAGAAGGAGGCCAGCAACCGCCTAATTCTGGGGTTGGAGCTAGACTGGCGTGGTAAAAAGCTCAGAAGAATCCAAGGAAGAAGAATACTTCTGAGGTGATAAATAGGATTATCCCATATCGTAACCCCTTTTGAACTGGCGGGGTGTGATGTCCTTGAAATGTCCCTTCTCGGATAATATCTCGCCATCATTGGATCATTGTTAGAAGTAGTAAAATTAATCCAATTGTTATTAAAACAGTTGAATTAAAATGGAATCAAATAGCTAACCCTGAAGTCATTAAAAGGGCTGCAATTGCACCTGTGAGGGGTCAGGGGCTTGGATCTACTATGTGGTATGCATGTGCTTGGTGGGCCATTAAACGTTTTCTTGTAGGTAGAGACTTAGCAAGAGTACAAAGACATAGGCTTGGATTATAGCAACGGCTACTTCTAACAATGTGAGTAAAAGTAGTAAAATTGTTGTTAATAATGCTACTGTAGGTATAAGAGGTATAAGAACAAATGCTGCTGTCGCGATAAGTTGAATAAGTAGGTGTCCTGCAGTTAAATTTGCTGTTAGTCGAACACCTAGGGCGATAGGTCGAATAAATAAGCTGATTGTTTCAATAATAATAAGTACGGGGATTAGTGGTATGGGTGTGCCTTCTGGTAATAGGTGACCTAGGGAGTGTGTGGGTTGGTTTCGTATCCCAATGATGACAGTTGCTAATCATAAAGGTACTGCTAATCCTATATTTAAGGATAATTGGGTTGTAGGGGTAAAGGTGTATGGAAGTAACCCAAGTATATTTAAGGAAATTAGGAAGATTATTAATGACGCGAAAATTAATGCTCATTTATGACCTGTGGTATTTAGAGGAAGAAGAAGTTGTTTTGTAAATAGATTAATAAACCAGTTTTGTAATGTGAGTATACGGTTATTTATCCAACGAGATGAGGGGGTAGGGAATATAATTCAAGGTGTAATAATAGCTAAAGCCATCAATGGGATACCTAAAAACATAGGACTAATAAATTGGTCAAAGAAGCTTAATGTCATTGTCAGTTTCAAGGGGTTGTTTTTAATGTTTTAGTGCTTAAAACATTTGGTTCGTTAGGGTATTTATGTGCTATTACTTTAGGTGGAATAATAATGGTAAAGACTAATCATGTAAATAATAAAATTATTAATCAAGGTGAGGGATTTAATTGAGGCATGTCGCTAAGGGTGGTTGGGAGTCACCAATTTTTAGCTTAAAAGGCTAACGCTGAGGTCCAATTTAGCTTCTTAACGAGGCGTCTTCAAGTATAAGTGATGATCAGTTTTCAAATTGTTGTAGTGGTACCGCTTCTACCACAATAGGTATAAAGCTGTGGTTAGCACCACAAATTTCTGAACATTGTCCATAAAACACTCCTGGTCGTGATGTGATAAAAGCTGTTTGATTAAGCCGTCCTGGTACTGCGTCTATTTTTACCCCTAGAGAAGGTACTGCTCATGAGTGGAGTACATCTTCTGCAGACACTAAGACTCGAATTGGTGATTCAACCGGGATTACTATACGATGATCTGCTTCTAACAATCGAAATTGGCCTGGTGTGAGGTCTTGGGTTGGGATTATATATGAATCAAAGGCCAAGTCTTCATAATCAGTATATTCATAACTTCAGTATCATTGATGGCCGACTGCTTTAATTGTAAGGTGAGGGTCGTTTACCTCATCTATAAGATAAAGAATTCGCAGTGATGGAAGAGCGATTAGGATAAGAATAATTGCGGGGAGAACAGTTCAAATAATTTCAATTTCTTGTGAGTCTAATAAGAATTTGTTTGTTAATTTTGTAGTAACTATGGCTACAATAATATAAAGCACTAAAGTGCTAATCAGGAATACAATTATTAATGCATGATCATGAAAATGAAGTAGTTCTTCTATTACAGGTGATGCTGCGTCTTGAAAACCTAGTTGTGAGGGATAAGCCATTATTTAAGACATGTAGGGGTTTAACCAACAACTCTGCCTTGACAAGGCAGTATAATATTTTACTAATATCTTTAGTTAGTTGTGTAAAGAAAGTGGCAGAACGGTTTTGTGGGTGGCTTGAAACCATTTTATGGGGGTTCAATTCCCTCCTTTCTCGTTTAGTTGTTTGTTTGTACTTGAACAAAAGCAGGTTCCTCAAATGTGTGATATGGTGGGGGGCATCCATGAAGTCATTCAATGTTTGTTGAAGCCAATTCAACTATTAGTACTTCCCGTTTAGCAGCAAATGCTTCTCAGATAATAAATAAAAACATGATTACGGCGATTAAGGATACAAGTGATCCAATAGAAGAAACAGTGTTTCACAGTGAGTATGCGTCTGGGTAGTCAGAGTATCGTCGGGGTATACCGGCTAACCCTAGGAAGTGTTGAGGGAAGAATGTTAAGTTTACACCTGCAAATATTACACCAAAATGAATTTTAGTTCAAGAGTTGTGTAGAGTGTAGCCTGTAAATAAAGGAAATCAATGTACAAACCCTGCTATAATTGCAAATACGGCACCTATTGAAAGAACGTAGTGGAAGTGGGCAACTACATAATAAGTGTCGTGTAAGACAATGTCTAAAGAGGAGTTTGCTAATACAATTCCTGTTAACCCCCCAACAGTAAATAAGAAGATAAAACCTAGAGCTCATAGCAGAGGAGTTTCTCATTTAATAGAGCCTCCGTGAAGTGTGGCTAATCAACTAAATACTTTTACACCTGTGGGAATGGCAATAATTATTGTTGCTGAGGTGAAGTATGCTCGGGTGTCTACATCTATTCCTACTGTGAATATGTGGTGAGCTCAGACAATAAACCCTAAAAGTCCGATTGCTATTATTGCTCAAACTATTCCTATGTAACCGAAGGGCTCTTTTTTACCAGAATAATAAGCTACAATGTGGGAGATTATACCAAAGCCTGGGAGGATAAGGATATATACTTCAGGATGCCCAAAGAATCAAAATAAGTGTTGGTAAAGGATAGGGTCTCCCCCTCCAGAGGGGTCAAAAAATGTTGTGTTTAAGTTTCGATCTGTTAGAAGTATAGTAATTCCAGCTGCTAATACAGGAAGGGATAATAAAAGTAATACTGCGGTTACTAAGACTGCTCAAACAAATAATGGTGTTTGATATTGTGAGATCGATGGAGGTTTTATGTTAATGATAGTGGTGATAAAATTAATAGCCCCTAGAATTGATGAAACACCTGCTAAATGAAGAGAAAAGATTGTTAAGTCTACAGAGGCCCCAGCATGAGCTAAGTTACCTGCTAGCGGGGGGTAGACCGTTCAACCTGTACCCGCTCCAGCTTCTACTCCTGATGAAGCAAGCAGAAGAAGAAAAGAGGGTGGTAATAATCAAAAACTTATATTATTTATTCGAGGAAAAGCTATATCAGGCGCTCCGATTATTAACGGAATTAGTCAATTACCAAAACCCCCGATTATAATTGGTATAACTATAAAAAAAATTATTACGAAAGCATGAGCAGTTACAATAACATTATAGATTTGATCATCTCCCAGTAAAGCTCCTGGTTGACTTAGTTCTGCTCGGATTAAAAGGCTTAGTGCAGTGCCGACTATTCCGGCTCAAGCACCAAATACTAAGTATAGGGTGCCGATGTCTTTGTGATTAGTTGAGAAAAATCATCGTGTGATTGCCACAGGTAGGATGGCTGAGTAAGCGGTGGATTGTAACCCCACATACAGAGGTTTAAGCCCTCTTCATACCAAGCCTTGAGGTGTAATACATATAAGATTGCAAATCTTAAGTAGCCAATTAATTTTTGCCGGGGCTTTCCCCCCCGCCTTTCCGCCTTTTTAAGGCGGGGGGAAAAGTAGATGGATGCTCGCTGGTTGGAGTGTCTAGCTGTTAACTAGGAAATTGTAGGATCGAGGCCTACCCATCTAGTAAGGCTTTAGCTTAATTAAAGTGTCTGTTTTGCATACAGTAGATGTAGGTTAATTACCTGCAAGTCTTATCAAGGGTTAAAGGATTTTCACTTCTACTTAAGGCTTTGAAGGCCTTTGGTCTTTTATTAACCTAAACCCTTAGTTGATAATAGCTATTATACTAGGTAGGATAGGGAGAAGTATCAATGATATAATCGTTGATACAGATAGGTGGATAGTGGGCTGTTTGTTATTACATCGCCATTGGCTAGTTATAGGGGTGGTGTTGGGTGATAGGGTTAGTGTTATAGCATATGATAATCGCAGGTAAAAATAAAGGCTTAATAAAGCAGACAGCGCTGTGATTGTTGCAATTGTGTTTAATTCTTGTTTTGTTAGTTCAGATAAGATTATTCATTTGGGGCCGAATCCTGTAAGAGGTGGTAAACCCCCTAAGGATAGGAGGGCTAACGGGGCTAGCGCGGTTATTGTAGGGGATTTAGATCATGAAGTTGCTAGTGCATTAATAGAAGTTGCTTTATTTAGTTTAAATAGGTTAAAGATGGAAATTGTTATAAAAATATAGATTGCAAGAGTAATAAGTGTAAGTGATGGTGAGAATTGTAGAACAATAACCATTCAGCCAATGTGGGCAATTGATGAGTATGCTAAGATCTTTCGCAATTGTGTCTGATTTAATCCCCCTCAGCCCCCAACTATAGTAGATAGCATTGCTATAATAACCAGTACGGGGTTATCTAGGTTTATTTGTATTATTAGGGAAAAAGGAGCTAGTTTTTGTCACGTAGATATAATTAATCCGGTGGTAAGGTCTAGGCCTTGAAGTACTTCTGGTAATCATGTGTGAAGGTGTGCTATGCCAATTTTTAAGGCTAGGCCTAATATTATAATGGTTAGGGGTAATGGATGAGATAGTTCATCAATACCTCATTTTCCTGTAATCCATGCATTAGTGGAGCTAGCAAATAAGATTATTGCTGCGGCTGTAGCCTGGATGAGGAAATACTTTGTAGAAGCTTCTACAGACCGTGGGTGATGGTGTTGTGCTATTAAAGGAATAATTGCTAGTGTATTAATTTCTAGGCCTATTCATGCTAGTAATCAGTGTGAGCTTATGAATGTGATTGTAGTACCTAGGCCTAAACCTATTAGAAAGATTGATATAATGTAGGGGTTCATTAGCAAAGGGAGGGTTTTAACCTACATTTTTGGGGTATGGGCCCAAAAGCTTAATTTAGCTGACTTTACTTTAGGAAGTGGTGTAGTAGGAAGCACTAAGAGTTTTGATCTCTTAAGTGGGGTTCGAGTCCTCTCTTTCTAAGGAATTAGGGGGATTCTAACCCCCGTAATGCACTCTATCAAAGTGGTCCTTTAGTACTCAGGCATAATTCCTTATATATGTGGTGGGATCCCTGCTAGCGAAAGAGGCGCTGATAAGTGTCAAATAATTAATGCTAATGTTAGTGGTAGGAAGTTTTTTCAGATGAGGTGTATTAATTGGTCGTATCGGAATCGTGGGTATGAGGCTCGAACTCATAAGAATACTAAGGATAGTAGGGTTGCTTTAATTATAAGATTTGCTGTTGTTAGTTCAGGTAAGGAAGGGATATGAGATGCTCCTAGAAAAAGGATAGTTGACAAGGTGTTTATAAGTAAGATGTTGGCATATTCTGCAAGGAAAAAGAGTGCAAAAGGTCCTCCTGCGTATTCAACATTAAAACCCGAAACCAGTTCTGACTCCCCCTCTGTTAAATCAAATGGTGCCCGGTTTGTTTCAGCTAGTGTGGAGATATATCATATTGCTGCTAAAGGTCAGGCGGGGATAATAAGTCATAAGCTTTCTTGTGTAACCCCAAATGATTGTAGTGTGAAATTACCAGTGAAGATGATTAATGCTAGTAAAATTAATCCTAAGCTTACTTCGTAAGAAATAGTTTGGGCTACTGCTCGTAATGCTCCAATTAATGCATATTTTGAATTTGATGCTCAACCTGACCCTAGGATAGAGTAAACTGCAAGGCTTGATAGGGCTAAGATAAGTAGTATTCCCAGATTAATATTAATTACAGGGTGAGGTATTGGTAAGGGAGCTCATAATATAAGGGCAAGTGTTAATGCTAATACTGGGGTGGCAATAAATAAAATAGGTGAAGATGTTGAGGGTTTTACTGGTTCCTTAATAAATAATTTTACTCCATCTGCAATTGGTTGAAGTAGACCAAAAGGTCCTACGATATTAGGCCCTTTTCGGTGTTGTATATATCCTAATACTTTACGTTCCAGAAGAGTTAAGAAAGCAACTGCTAGTAGTACAGGAATAATATATATTAAAGGGTTAACAATTTGCGCTATAATTATGGTGGTCATAGTTGAGGAGAGGATTTGAACCTCTATTCAAAGGGCTTAGGTCTTTTGCAATAACCGGACTCTGCCACTTCAACATGTAGTTATATTCTGGATTTATTTTGTGTTATTTTAACCTTTAATATTTTTTCAAGGGTTAAAAAGTGGGCTTGTTTTAAAACATGGGCCTATCCTTCTTGGTCCTTTCGTACTGAAGAAAGTCACACTCATAGATAGAAACTGACCTGGATTACTCCGGTCTGAACTCAGATCACGTAGGACTTTAATCGTTGAACAAACGAACCCTTAATAGCGGCTACACCATTAGGATGTCCTGATCCAACATCGAGGTCGTAAACCCTCTTGTCGATAGGGACTCTCAAAGAGGATTGCGCTGTTATCCCTGGGGTAACTAGGTTCATTAATCGGCTGTTGCCGGATCAATTGGTCAAATATTTTGGTACTTAGAAATGACATTCTTGGGTATAAGGTTTTCATCTCAATCCTCACGGAGGTTTTGTTTTACTCCGCGGTCGCCCCAACTAAAGATTTAAGATGAGGTCATCGTTTTAATTACCTTTTATGTGGTATTAATTTTTTAATAAATTCATCTATCATCTAAAGCTCCACAGGGTCTTCTCGTCTTATGGGTTAATCCCCGCTTCTGCACGGGGAGATCAATTTCATTAACTGGAGTAAGGAGACAGTTTAGCCCTCGTTATGCCATTCATACAGGTCTTTATTTAAAAGACAAGTGATTGCGCTACCTTTGCACGGTCAAAATACCGCGGCCGTTAAACTTATGGTCACAGGGCAGGCGGGACCTCTTATTCATTATGTTATGCAAGAGGCGGTGTTTTTGGTAAACAGGCGAGGCTATTATCATATTTGCCGAGTTCCTTCTCACTCTTTTAGTTTATCCTAGATAGCAATCCAGTGTGGGGTTGATGATTTTTATTGTTGTTTTTTCTTGTTCTTTATTTATTACAACATTTCCCTCTTGAAATTGGGGTCATTAAATCTCGGTGTTAGTTCGATCCGAGGCACACTTTTGCTAAAGGAGAGAATCTTAACTTCTCTTATTACTCATATTAACATTATCACTTTCATGTGTTATGAAAAGGCCTGATGAATTTAGGGGTTTAAGAATGTTTATCTGAATTAAAAGTTTTACTAGTGCTTGAGCTTTAACGCTTTCTATATCGATGGCTGCTTTCAGGCCCACTAAGGCATTTGTGTACTTTGGTGTTTTTGATCTTTAACCTCCATTGTAAGGTTGTGTCCTATGTCAAAAGAGCTGTACCCCTTTTGACTAACTCTATATTATTATTAACTAAATCTGTTTGTTTAAATTTTAGGTGAATTAAGGGTTTAATATAGGCTGAACTTTTATTCATTTTTCAGGCAACCAGCTATAACTAAGCTCGTTTGGTTTATCACCTCTACTCGGAGCTCATTCCAACCTTTTGCCACAGGTACGGATTAGTCCATTATGTCTTGACTGTCTCGGAGTAGCTCGCTTAGTTTCGGGGTATCAAACTAAAGATCTCTTTGCTTGGGATGTACTTGTTAAACCATTATGCAAAAGGTACAAGATTTAATCTTTGCTGCTCTTTACTTAAGTTATTTTTTTAATTTCTTTTTCAGCTTTCCCTTGCGGTACTAGTTTTGTAGCTTCATTATTCCTTTTCAGTCTCCCTTACTTGGGCTATAAAATGTTTTAATATTACTTTTTAGGGTATTAGGGGTTATCTTTAGTTTTTATTTGAATTTAGTGTGTGAGCTAGCATATGGGTATCAGAGCAGTTCTATTTGCAAGAACAACTTCTCGGTGTAAGTGAGATGCTTTAACTATTTCAGCTATGCTTTGGTATTCCAAGCACACCTTCCGGTACACTTACCATGTTACGACTTGCCTCCCCTTGTATTTCATTTAGGTTTTAATTAATCGTAGTTATGTTATTGGGGAGAGTGACGGGCGGTGTGTGCGCGCTTTAGAGCCAGTTTCAGGTGAACACTCTATTTCCTCCTTACTGCTAAATCCTCCTTTAGGTTTATATTTCAATATACCATCCGTATTCATTAATAAATGAGTGTAGCCCATTTCTTCCCCTATTATAAACTACACCTCGACCTGACGTTTTGGGTTAACACTAGTTTTGCTCACTGTTGTTCTTTCACAAGGTAAGCTGACGACGGCGGTATATAAATTGATTAAGCAAAATAGGGTGAGGTTTAACGGGGGTTATCAGTTATAGAACAGGCTCCTCTAGGTGGGTGTAAAGCACCGCCAAGTCCTTTGGGTTTTAAGCTAAAGCTCGTAGTACCCGGGCGAGTATAATGTAATTAAAATACTTTCGTTTAAGACTATGCATAGTGGGGTATCTAATCCCAGTTTGTTTCATAGCTTTCGTGGGTTCAGTTTTGTAAAGTCACTTTCGTAAATGAGTCTCATACCTTCGGATGCGTATGACAGCCTGGAAGATGTTTAACTTTAGTCTTTTAATACTTAACCACTCTTTACGCCGATTTCTATTATCTTGAGCCTCTCGTATAACCGCGGTGGCTGGCACGAGTTTTACCGGCTCTAAAAACCTTAACTAAGTCAAGTTTACACTTATGGCTTAATGTTTATCACTGCTGAATTCCCTTGGGGGTGTGGCTAAGCAAGGTGTCATGGGCGATCATATGTGCCTGATACCAGCTCCTTGATCTCATAAGAGGGTTAAGGGCATTCTCACGGGGGTGCGGATGCTTGCATGTGTAAGTTTGGTTATAGATAATAGTAAAGCTAGGACCAAGCCTTTGTGCTTTCGGAACTTTCTAGGGTTCATAATAACATCTTCAGTGTTATGCTTTAAGTCTTAAGCTACGATGGCCTTCTAGTATTTTACCCTAGTTGTTGTAATAAATAGATAAGATATGATATATTTTTTTAAAAACTGGTAATACATAAATACGAAACTACACATCGTTTTGTACATTTATAAGCCAATAGATAACCTTGGGACCTTATTGTTTAAACTAGATTAATTAAATTGTTAGTTACCTTAGGGCCTTAGGGGGGTTGGGGGGTTTTTTCTTTAAAAACAGAAGGGGGGGCGACCTAAGAGGATTATAGTATTTATTATGCTCTAGAAAAACTCTATATGCGATTCTTAAGTAATGTAATTTCAACACTACACTAATATTACTCAATAAGGAACGAATGTTCAACCTTCTGTCATAGGCCGCGTGCACTCTGAAATGTTCACGAAGGGAAAAAAAAAAGAGAACCAGCTGCCCCCGTGGAGAGAACGCTCGGCTTGGGGGGTAACGAGTCGAAGGTTTAACACCATTAGTCAATGTAAGCGTCGATGAAAGTGTGCGGGTTAATAAATTAATGGACCTGAAAAAGGAGGAGATGCCAGGAATAATTCACCTTTTAGGTAGCAACCCTTCAATAGGGGCTCCTGACCATCAAGAACCGTTATCCTTAAGTTATATACTGGTTGGTAGGCTCTTACTACATACAATTTTTAATTTAATGATATTTGGAGTCTTGGTATATCATTACTTATGAGTTTTTTATTAGATCTTAAATCTCTCAGCATTATTACTCTTAGTGCATTCTTAAATTTATGGTTTATGTCTACCTTAGTAATATAGTTTATTTATATGTTTAATATAATTTAATGGTTTTTATACATAAAATGTCCTAAGGAATTAATATTATGCACTGTATATATATATATGGATATTTCATATATGTACCAGAAAATATTTTAACTTAGAATATCAGCTTTGGGAGCTGGTGGCGGGAGTTAGAGTCTCCTTTTTCTGAGCAGTGGGGAGGGGTTTAACCTCCGGCCTCCGGTTTACAAAACCGGCGCTCTAATACTGAGCTACAAATGCAGTTTAATTTAAGAACTTTGTTTTCTATTCAACCGGATGCAGGTAGAGCTATTAGGAAGATTATGAAATAAATAACTGAGGCTAATTGACCAATTAAAATATAAGGGGGTTCTACAGGCATTCCTCCAATTCATGTAAGAATTATTATGTCTGCAACTAGTATTCAGAATATAAGTTGACCAAAGGGTCGGAAGGTGAGTCCTCGTTGTTTTGATGTGTGAAGAATTGGTACTAGTATTAATACTAAAATTGAGAATAGTAAGGCTAATACACCCCCTAGTTTATTTGGAATTGATCGTAGGATAGCGTAGGCGAATAGAAAATATCATTCGGGTTTAATATGAGGGGGGGTTACTAAGGGGTTTGCTGGTGTAAAGTTGTCAGGGTCCCCTAGAATGTTAGGTGTGAAGAGAGCAATTGATGTTAGGGTAATTAATAATGCGGCAAATCCTAATAGGTCTTTGTAAGAGAAGTAGGGGTGAAATGAGACTTTGTCTGCGTCAGAGTTAATCCCGGCGGGGTTATTTGATCCTGTTTCATGGAGGAAAAGTAGGTGGACCATTGATGCAGCCGCAACAATGAATGGAAGTAAGAAATGGAATGCGAAGAATCGGGTTAGGGTGGCGTTGTCTACAGAGAACCCTCCTCACACTCATTGTACTAAATCATTTCCGATGTATGGCACAGCTGATATCAGGTTAGTAATGACCGTGGCTCCTCAAAAGGATATTTGTCCTCAGGGTAGTACATATCCTACGAATGCAGTGGCTATTACAAGAAGCAGAAGAATTACTCCCACGTTTCAGGTTTCTTTATATAAGTAGGATCCGTAATAAAGACCTCGTGCAATGTGAAGGTAAATACAGATAAAAAAGAAGGATGCTCCGTTGGCATGTATATTTCGGATGAGTCAGCCGTAATTTACGTCACGACAAATGTGTGTGACCGAAGAAAAAGCGGTTGCAATATCTGAGGTGTAATGTATTGCTAGGAATAGTCCTGTAAGGATTTGGGCTATTAAGCATAGCCCTAAAAGAGACCCAAAGTTTCATCATACAGAGATGTTTGATGGTGCAGGTAGATCTACAAGAGCGTTATTTGCGATTTTAATGATTGGGTGGGTTTTTCGAATGTTGGCCATTGGGTTTTTATAGTTGAATTACAACGGTGGTTTTTCAAGCCATTAGTCCTGGTTAGAATCCTGGTAAAAACTATGACTTATTTGATATTCTTATTATTAATAGGGTTAATTTTTGGTTTAATTGCGGTGGCTTCCAACCCCTCCCCATACTTTGCTGCTTTAGGGTTAGTTGTTGTAGCTGGAATGGGGTGTGGTGTTATAGTGAGTTTTGGGGGGCCTTTCTTATCTTTAGTTTTGTTTTTAATCTACTTGGGGGGAATGTTAGTTGTTTTTGCGTATTCCGCTGCTTTAGCCGCTGAGCCCTACCCTGAGAGCTGAGGTAGTTGATCTGTTGCAGTTTACGGGGTTTTGTATTTCATAGGGGTAGTTTTATTTTTATTTTATTTCTACGGAGGGTGGTACGAGAGCTCTTGAGTGCCTGTAGATGATTTATCAGGTTTATCAGTATTTCGGGGGGATATGTCCGGAGTATCTTTAATGTATTCTTCAGGAGGTTGGGTTTTAGTTATTAGTGCTTGGGTTCTTTTGTTAACTTTATTTGTTGTACTGGAGTTAACACGAGGTCTTGCTCGCGGTACACTTCGAGTGGTTTAAATTAATAATGCTATGGTAAGGGTAAGGGTTAGAATAAATAGTATTAAATAGGTTTTAATTATACCTTTTTGGGTGTTACTTGTAGTTGTAATTAGAGGGAGGTTAAGGGTTGATGAGGCTTTGGGACCAATTTTCTCTAATCATGTTATGTCAATGGTTTGAGAGGCAATTTTTTGTCCTAATTGAAGGGATAATTCAATAGGTAATCGGTGAATAATAAGTGGGTAAAATCCTAGTGCATTAGAAAATAAATGGGGGGTTTTTTTTAGGGGTAATATTTAATTGCTTAGATGTATTTAGGGCTATTTCTAAAGCTGTAATTAATCCAATCGCTGTAACAATAAGGGCGGCTATTTTAGTATAATATGGTATAGTTATAACTGGGTTCTTTATAGGTGTTATGTTTGATGTGATAATTAAGCCTGCGATAATACTCCCTCAAGCTAACCGTTTGATCGGGTTAATTAGTGGCTTGCTATTTTCATTAATTGGTGATAAGGGATTGAATCGTGGGTAGCCTATATTCACATAATAAACAATTCGTAGGCTGTAGACTGCTGTAAAGGAA
Source organism: Hippocampus guttulatus (assembly GCF_054856545.1). Classification (NCBI taxonomy): domain Eukaryota; kingdom Metazoa; phylum Chordata; class Actinopteri; order Syngnathiformes; family Syngnathidae; genus Hippocampus; species Hippocampus guttulatus. The sequence goes on along the minus strand of NW_028233923.1, from coordinate 4,997 downwards.
GTGGCAATTAAAGTTAATAATAGGGCTCAGGCGTTTAAGTAAGAGGTGTTTATTGATTCAATAATGGCATCTTTTGAGAAAAATCCGGCCAGGAAAGGGGTTCCTGTTAAAGCTAGACTGCCTAGGGTGAGAGAGGACGAGGTGAAGGGAGTGAGATGGTGTATTCCTCCTATCTTACGGATATCTTGCTCATCGTTTAGGCTATGAATTAATGACCCCGAACATAAAAATAATATAGCTTTAAAGAAAGCGTGGGTACAGATATGAAGGAATGCTAATTGGGGTTGATTAAGACCGATCGTGACCATTATTAATCCTAGCTGACTGGATGTAGAAAATGCTACAATTTTTTTGATGTCGTTTTGTGTCAGAGCGCAGATAGCTGTAAATAAAGTGGTTAATGCTCCAAGACAAAGGCATGTTGTTAGGATAATAGGGTTATTTTCCATTAAAGGGCTTATTCGAATCAGTAAAAAAATCCCCGCAACCACTATTGTGCTTGAGTGTAGTAGGGCAGATACCGGAGTAGGACCCTCTATAGCTGAGGGTAGCCATGGGTGCAAACCAAATTGAGCTGACTTTCCTGTTGCAGCTAGGACCAGGCCTAACAGTGGAAGGGTGAGGTTTTCATTTTCAGCTAATGTAAATATTTGATTTATTTCCCAAGAATTTAAGTTTATAGCAATTCAGGCTATAAATAAAATCAATCCGATATCTCCGATTCGGTTATATACAACTGCCTGGATCGCGGCTATATTAGCGTCGGCACGTCCATACCATCACCCAATTAAAAGAAAGGATATAATACCAACTCCTTCCCAACCAATGAATAGTTGAAATATGTTATTTGAAGTTACTAGAATTATTATAGCGATTAGGAACATTAGAAGGTATTTAAAAAATCGGTTTATAACAGGGTCAGAGTGTATATATCAAGATGCAAATTCCAGGATAGATCATGTGACGTATAAAGCCACAGGGGTAAAAATCACTGAGTATAGGTCAAATTTAAAGCTAATATTAATATCAAAAGTTGATGTATTTATTCAAGATCATGTAGTAATAATAGTTTCTAACCCTTCATTAATAAATAGTATAAGGGGTAATAGGCTAATTATAAATGATATTTTAACTGAATTTTTAACCCACCCAGTCGATCAGTTATGAGGGAGTGGTTTAGTTGTTATTGTTGAAATTAAGGGTATTAGTAGGAAAGTGAAGATAATTAAAAGGCTTGAGGATATTATTAAAGAGGTGGAGTGCATAACTACTGCTTGGATTTGCACCAAGAGTTTTTGGTTCCTAAGACCAACGGATTAACTAATATCCTTCAGAAGTTTCGAATGAGCTTTGGAGTTAAACCAAAGGGGCAAAAATTAGCAGTTTATGTTGTCTTCGGACCTCCTTCGGTGGATAAAAGGATTTTAACCTTTATTTTTAGAATCACAATCTAATGTTCTTTTTAAACTATATCTACAGAAAGTTCAACCTCATAACAACCCAGGCTTCATGATTAGGAGGATAAGTGGTATGAGGTGAAGTGTTATGATTAAGTGTTCTCGGGAGTGTGAAGGTTCTATGTGAAGCAGGTGATTAGTTAATGGTCCTCGTTGGGTTGTAAGAAATAGATATAATGAATATGCTGCAGTAATAAGTGTACCAAGGCCTGTGAGAATTAAGGTTCAAGGCGATCAATTAAAAAGAGATGAAATGATTATTAACTCCCCTATTAGATTAGGTAGAGGAGGTAAAGCTATGTTTGCCAGGCTGGCAGCGAATCATCAGGTAGCCATTAAGGGTAATACCATTTGTAGGCCTCGGGCTAATATTATTGTTCGGCTATGGGTTCGCTCATAGTTTGTGTTTGCTAAACAAAATAGTGCTGATGAGGTAAGTCCATGTGCAATTATAAGTACAAGCGCTCCAGTAAAACCTCAAGGGGTTTGAATAAGGATACCTGTTGTAACCAATCCTATATGACTAACTGAAGAGTAGGCGATTAGGGATTTTAAGTCATTTTGTCGTAGACAGATTAGTCCGGTCATAACGATTCCCCACAGGGCTAAAATTATAAAAGGGTAGCTCAGCTGTTTAGATAGTGGTTCAAGGATGTTTATTAGGCGTATTATACCATACCCCCCTAGTTTTAGCAGTACTGCAGCAAGGATTATGGAGCCCGCAATTGGTGCTTCTACGTGGGCTTTAGGTAACCATAGATGAACTCCGTAAAGGGGTATTTTTACAAGGAAAGCTAGGAGACAGCCTATTCATCATAATTTATCACTCAGGCAAGTGAGGACTAAAGGGTTAGAATACTGAAGGGTTAGTATGGATAAAGAACCTGTCTTGTTTTGAAGTATGAGAAGTGCGACAAGTAGTGGTAGAGATCCTGCTAAGGTGTAGAATAGGAAATAGGTTCCTGCATTCAACCGTTCTGTTTGATTACCTCATCGGGTGATAATTAACAAGGTTGGAATTAATGTGGCCTCAAATATAACATAAAACATAATTAATTCCGTGGCGCTAAATGCTATAATGAGGAAGATTTGTAAGGATGTAAGTAGTGTGATGTATATTCGTTGTCGGTTAACAGGGTTATTGGCTGAGTGGTTCTGGCTAGCAAGGATTATCAGTGGAAGGAGCCAGCATGTGAGAATTAATAAAGGGGTAGATAAAGGGTCAGTAGCTATTAATCCGCTTAAATTTGATCAAGCGGTGTCAGATGATCAAATAAGTCAATTGAGAGTAAATAAAGCAATGGTTAGACTATGCACTAATGTGGATGGTCATAACCATTTTTTAGGAATAAGTCATGTTGTGGGAATAAGCATAATCGTTGGAATAAGGATTTTTAACATTGTAGGATGTTTAAAGCTTGAAGACGATCTGTTCCGTGTGTGCGAGAGGTTGCTACTAGAAGAGCTAACCCAGCACTTGCCTCACATGCTGAAAAAGCAAGTATTAACATAGGGGTTGGGGAGAAATTAATTGAGTTTAATTGTAAAGTTCATAAGGATAGGGCAACATACAATGATAGTATTATTCCTTCTAAACATAAAAGAGCGGAAAGTAAGTGGTTTCGGTGAAAAGTTAATCCTATAAGTCCTAGGATGAATGTTGTTGAGAAAGCAAAGTGTACAGGTGTCATAAAACGATCGTGGATTCTAACCACGTGCTTTTGAGCCGAAATCAAGTGTTTTAATTATACTAATCGTTTATTCAGCTCATTCTAGGCCACCTTGGATCCACTCATAAATTAATCCTAGTGTAAGAAGAATAACAACTGATGATGCTCATATAAATGTGTAAGAGGGGAACTCTAATTGTATACCTCATGGAAGCGGAAGGAGAAGTGCAATCTCTAGATCAAATAAAAGAAATAAAATTGCTACTAGGAAGAATCGTAATGAAAAAGGGAGTCGGGCTGAACCTAGGGGGTCGAAACCACATTCATAGGGTGATAGTTTCTCTACATCTGGGTTTATTTGGGGTAACCAAAATGAGATGAGGGTTAGTAAAATGGAAAGGGAGGTTGATATTAGTAAAATTGTAATTAATAAGTTCATTATCTTTTCTTGGGTTTTAACCGAGACCGGGGTGATTGGAAGTCACTCATACTTTTTAGTACTAAAAAGATAAGATCCTCATCAATAAATTGAGACATAAAGGAATAATCATACTACGTCGACAAAATGTCAGTATCATGCTGCAGCTTCAAATCCGAAGTGGTGTTGGGATGTGAAGTGGTATTGAATTTGTCGAATTAAACAAACTGCTAGGAATGTTGATCCAATGATTACGTGTAATCCGTGGAATCCTGTGGCTACAAAGAATGTTGATCCGTAAACACCATCAGCAATTGTGAAGGGGGCTTCATAATATTCTATCGCTTGAAGAAATGTGAAGTAGAAGCCTAGGAGAATAGTTAAGGTGAGTGAGTGAATAGTTTGTTTTCGTTCACCTTCTATAATGCTATGGTGAGCTCAAGTTACTGTGACACCAGAGGCAAGAAGAACCGCTGTATTAAGAAGTGGTACTTCAAAAGGATCTAGGGTGGTTACTCCAGAAGGAGGCCAGCAACCGCCTAATTCTGGGGTTGGAGCTAGACTGGCGTGGTAAAAAGCTCAGAAGAATCCAAGGAAGAAGAATACTTCTGAGGTGATAAATAGGATTATCCCATATCGTAACCCCTTTTGAACTGGCGGGGTGTGATGTCCTTGAAATGTCCCTTCTCGGATAATATCTCGCCATCATTGGATCATTGTTAGAAGTAGTAAAATTAATCCAATTGTTATTAAAACAGTTGAATTAAAATGGAATCAAATAGCTAACCCTGAAGTCATTAAAAGGGCTGCAATTGCACCTTGAGGGGTCAGGGGCTTGGATCTACTATGTGGTATGCATGTGCTTGGTGGGCCATTAAACGTTTTCTTGTAGGTAGAGACTTAGCAAGAGTACAAAGACATAGGCTTGGATTATAGCAACGGCTACTTCTAACAATGTGAGTAAAAGTAGTAAAATTGTTGTTAATAATGCTACTGTAGGTATAAGAGGTATAAGAACAAATGCTGCTGTCGCGATAAGTTGAATAAGTAGGTGTCCTGCAGTTAAATTTGCTGTTAGTCGAACACCTAGGGCGATAGGTCGAATAAATAAGCTGATTGTTTCAATAATAATAAGTACGGGGATTAGTGGTATGGGTGTGCCTTCTGGTAATAGGTGACCTAGGGAGTGTGTGGGTTGGTTTCGTATCCCAATGATGACAGTTGCTAATCATAAAGGTACTGCTAATCCTATATTTAAGGATAATTGGGTTGTAGGGGTAAAGGTGTATGGAAGTAACCCAAGTATATTTAAGGAAATTAGGAAGATTATTAATGACGCGAAAATTAATGCTCATTTATGACCTGTGGTATTTAGAGGAAGAAGAAGTTGTTTTGTAAATAGATTAATAAACCAGTTTTGTAATGTGAGTATACGGTTATTTATCCAAACGA
>NW_028233922.1:27500-37500 GCF_054856545.1 Hippocampus guttulatus | reverse complement strand
GCCCGCCGGACTCTCAGGAGGATAAGAGAAACGACTTTTTCCGGACAGCCTCCGCCGCCGCCCATTGGGGGTGGACCGGAGCAACGCAGCAGCGAGCGACGGGGGTCCAGTGGTAGGACAGCTGGGAACAACATCGCGCGTAGCGCGGGGAGCCGGCTATGGTCTCGCTATGAGGTCCGCGCCGAGGCTTTCGACGCGGCCCCGGGAATGGTCGACCCGCAAGCCGAAGGAGCCTGAACCTCCAAGCGCCGGCGCGAGGCCGGGGCCGGTGGGGGCCCTCCGAAGGCGGGTCTTGGTTGCATATCGGTCAGTGGTTGTGTTGGTGCGACCTGTAAGGAGGGAAAAAGACTCGAATGGTCTCGCCGTCTCGCAGTGAGACATAGGGGGGGGTCGACCCGCAAGCCGAAGGAGCCTGAACCTCCAAGCGCCGGCGCGGGGGCCGGGGCCGGTGGGGGCCCTCCGAAGGCGGGTCTTAAGTTGCATATCGGTCAGTTTGTGTATGGGTGCGATGTGGAGGGGGACATATTCGAAAGTGCGGAGCTCCGCCGTCAGAGGCCGGGTTTTCGCCCGGGGTATCCGCCCCGGGCGCCTCTCGGGCGGCCTTCCCAACTGCCGTCGACCGCCCGGAGGGGGAAACAGAAAATATTCGAAAGTGCGGAGCTCCGCCGTCAGAGGCCGGGTTTTCGCACGGGGTATCCGCCCCGGGCGCCTCTCGGGCGGCCTTCCCAACTGCCGTCGACCGCCCGGAGGGGGAAACAGAAAATATTCGAAAGTGCGGAGCTCCGCCGTCAGAGGCCGGGTTTTCGCACGGGGTATCCGCCCCGGGCGCCTCTCGGGCGGCCTTCCCAACTGCCGTCGACCGCCCGGAGGGGGAAACAGAAAATGTTCGAAAGTGCGGAGCTCCGCCGTCAGAGGCCGGGTTTTCGCACGGGGTATCCGCCCCGGGCGCCTCTCGGGCGGCCTTCCCAACTGCCGTCGACCGCCCGGAGGGGGAAACAGAAAATGTTCGAAAGTGCGGAGCTCCGCCGTCAGAGGCCGGGTTTTCGCACGGGGTATCCGCCCCGGGCGCCTCTCGGGCGGCCTTCCCAACTGCCGTCGACCGCCCGGAGGGGGAAACAGAAAATATTCGAAAGTGCGGAGCTCCGCCGTCAGAGGCCGGGTTTTCGCACGGGGTATCCGCCCCGGGCGCCTCTCGGGCGGCCTTCCCAACTGCCGTCGACCGCCCGGAGGGGGAAACAGAAAATATTCGAAAGTGCGGAGCTCCGCCGTCAGAGGCCGGGTTTTCGCACGGGGTATCCGCCCCGGGCGCCTCTCGGGCGGCCTTCCCAACTGCCGTCGACCGCCCGGAGGGGGAAACAGAAAATATTCGAAAGTGCGGAGCTCCGCCGTCAGAGGCCGGGTTTTCGCACGGGGTATCCGCCCCGGGCGCCTCTCGGGCGGCCTTCCCAACTGCCGTCGACCGCCTGGAGGGGGAAATAGAAAATATTCGATAGTGCGGAGCTCCGCCGTCAGAGGCCGTTCCAGTGCTTTTGGGTGGCTGGAAACACCCTCACGATGGTCTGATTATACTCTTAGGGGCCTCCCCTGTGTCGCCCTGGAGGTCACCCATTCAAAACATGCTCACCTATATACGTTTCGGAAAGTATTTTGGTGAACGCTCACTTTCTAAGCCTTTTAGCCTTCTTGACCCCCTAACTCCCCATATCTGGTTTACCTACTACAGCGCCCCTAACGACCAAAATCGGTACTGCATACCCCTGGTACCCCCGCCATTGAAAATGAATGGGGGAATTTTTTTAATTTCTCAATCCGGCCAGGAGGCCTCTTTTTCGGCCACGCTCGGCCGGCGAGCCGGTCCGCTCTTTACCCCTGGTACCCCCAGCCCTACCCCTGGTACCTCCCCCATTGAAAATGAATGGCGACCCCTGGTACCCCCAGCAACACCCCTGGTACCCTCAGCCTTACCCCTGGTACCCTCAGCTCAACCCCTGGTACCCCCAGCCTAACCCCTGGTACCCTCAGCGGCACCCCTGGTACCCTCAGCAACACCCCTGGTACCCCCAGCCAGCTTCGCCCCTGGTACCCTCAGCCTTACCCCTGGTACCCTCAGCCCAACCCCTGGTACCCTCAGCCCAACCCCTGGTACCCCCAGCCAGCTTCGCCCCTGGTACCCCCAGCCTTACCCCTGGTACCCCCAGCCTAACCCCTGGTACCCTCAGCCTTACCCCTGGTACCCCCAGCCTTACCCCTGGTACCTCCAGCCTAACCCCTGGTACCTCCAGCCTTACCCCTGGTACCTCCAGCCTTACCCCTGGTACCTCCAGCCGTACCCCTGGTACCCTCAGCGGCACCCCTGGTACCCTCAGCGGCACCCCTGGTACCCTCAGCCTTACCCCTGGTACCCTCAGCCGCACCCCTGGTACCCTCAGCGGCACCCCTGGTACCCTCAGCGGCACCCCTGGTACCCTCAGCGGCACCCCTGGTACCCTCAGCGGCACCCCTGGTACCCTCAGCCGCACCCCTGGTACCCTCAGCGGCACCCCTGGTACCCTCAGCGGCACCCCTGGTACCCTCAGCCGCACCCCTGGTACCCTCAGCCGCACCCCTGGTACCCTCAGCGGCACCCCTGGTACCCTCAGCCGTACCCCTGGTACCCTCAGCGGCACCCCTGGTACCCTCAGCCGTACCCCTGGTACCCTCAGCGGCACCCCTGGTACCCTCAGCCGCACCCCTGGTACCCTCAGCCGCACCCCTGGTACCCTCAGCCGCACCCCTGGTACCCTCAGCGGTACCCCTGGTACCCTCAGCGGCACCCCTGGTACCCTCAGCGGCACCCCTGGTACCCTCAGCGGCACCCCTGGTACCTCCGCCATTGAAAATGAATGGGCGGCCTTCCCACCTGCCGTCAGCCGCCCGGAGGGGGAAATAGAAAATATTCGAAAGTGCGGAGCTCCGCCGTCAGAGGCCGGCTTTTCGCCCGGGGTATCCGCCCCGGGGCGCCTCTCGGGCGGCCTTCCCAACTGCCGTCGGCCGCCCGGAGGGGGAAATAGAAAATATTCGAAAGTGCGGAGCTCCGCCGTCAGAGGCCGGCTTTTCGCCCGAGGTATCCGCCCCGGGGCGCCTCTCGGGCGGCCTTCCCAACTGCCGTCGGCCGCCCGGAGGGGGAAATAGAAAATATTCGAAAGTGCGGAGCTCCGCCGTCAGAGGCCGGCTTTTCGCCCGAGGTATCCGCCCCGGGCGCCTCTCGGGCGGCCTTCCCAACTGCCGTCGGCCGCCCGGAGGGGGAAATAGAAAATATTCGAAAGTGCGGAGCTCCGCCGTCAGAGGCCGGCTTTTCGCCCGAGGTATCCGCCCCGGGCGCCTCTCGGGCGGCCTTCCCAACTGCCGTCGGCCGCCCGGAGGGGGAGATAGAAAATATTCGAAAGTGCGGAGCTCCGCCGTCAGAGGCCGGCTTTTCGCCCGAGGTATCCGCCCCGGGCGCCTCTCGGGCGGCCTTCCCAACTGCCGTCGGCCGCCCGGAGGGGGAAATAGAAAATATTCGAAAGTGCGGAGCTCCGCCGTCGGAGGCCGGCTTTTCGCCCGAGGTATCCGCCCCGGGCGCCTCTCGGGCGGCCTTCCCAACTGCCGTCGGCCGCCCGGAGGGGGAGATAGAAAATATTCGAAAGTGCGGAGCTCCGCCGTCAGAGGCCGGCTTTTCGCCCGAGGTATCCGCCCCGGGCGCCTCTCGGGCGGCCTTCCCAACTGCCGTCGGCCGCCCGGAGGGGGAAATAGAAAATATTCGAAAGTGCGGAGCTCCGCCGTCAGAGGCCGGCTTTTCGCCCGAGGTATCCGCCCCGGGCGCCTCTCGGGCGTCCTTCCCAACTGCCGTCGGCCGCCCGGAGGGGGAGATAGAAAATATTCGAAAGTGCGGAGCTCCGCCGTCAGAGGCCGGCTTTTCGCCCGAGGTATCCGCCCCGGGCGCCTCTCGGGCGGCCTTCCCAACTGCCGTCGACCGCCCGGAGGGGGAAATAGAAAATATTCGAAAGTGCGGAGCTCCGCCGTCAGAGGCCGGCTTTTCGCCCGAGGTATCCGCCCCGGGCGCCTCTCGGGCGGCCTTCCCAACTGCCGTCGACCGCCCGGAGGGGGAGATAGAAAATATTCGAAAGTGCGGAGCTCCGCCGTCAGAGGCCGGCTCCACGCTTCATTCATCCGACCGAGACGCCTCTCCGCCGGCCACACTCGGCTGCGGGGCCGGCCCGCTCTCCGCCATTGAAAATGAATGGGGGGCATTTTCTCATGCTTTCAATCCGCCTAAGAGGCATCTTTCCCGGCCAACTTTGTGCCCCTGGTACCTCCAGCATCGAGAAAGCATGGTGACTCGTCCGACACATGCCCCCCTATATACGTTTCGGAAAGTATTTTGGTGAACGGTCACTTTCTAAGCCTTTCGCCTTCTTGACCCCCTAACTCCGCATATCTGGTTTACCTACTACAGCGCCCCTAACGACCAAAATCGGTACTGCTACCCCTGGTACCCCCGCCATTGAAAATGAATGGGGGAATTTTTTTAATCCCCCAGGCCGGCCAGGAGGCCCCTTTCCCGGCCAAACTCGCACGCTGGGCCGGCCCGCTCTTTACCCCTGGTACCCCCGCCATTGAAAATGAATGGGGGAATTTTTTTCAATCTCCCAGGCCGGCCAGGAGGGCTCTTTCCCGGCCACACTCGCACGCCGGGCCGGCCCGCTCTTTACCCCTGGTACCCCCAGCTCTACCCCTGGTACCCCCGCCATTGAAAATGAATGGGGGAATTTTTTCAATCTCCCAATCCGACCAAGAGGCCTCTTTTCCGGCCAAACTCGCACGCCGGGCCGGCCCGCTCTTTACCCCTGGTACCCCCAGCTCTACCCCTGGTACCCCCGCCATTGAAAATGAATGGGGGAAATTTTTTCAATCTCCCAATCCGACCAAGAGGCCTCTTTTCCGGCCAAACTCGCACGCCGGGCCGGCCCGCTCTTTACCCCTGGTACCCCCAGCTCTACCCCTGGTACCCCCGCCATTGAAAATGAATGGGGGAATTTTTTCAATCTCCCAATCCGACCAAGAGGCCTCTTTTCCGGCCAAACTCGCACGCCGGGCCGGCCCGCTCTTTACCCCTGGTACCCCCAGCTCTACCCCTGGTACCCCCGCCATTGAAAATGAATGGGGGAATTTTTTCAATCTCCCACGCCGGCCAAGAGGCCTTTTTCCCGGGCACGCACGCTCGCCGGGCCGGCCCGCTATTATTAAACTCTCACCCCTGCAAGGAGGCCTTTTTCCCGGGCACGCACGCTCGCGGGGCCGGCCCGCTATTATTAAACTCTCACGCCGGCCAAGAGGCCTTTTTCCCGGGCACGCACGCTCGCCGGGCCGGCCCGCTATTATTAAACTCTCACGCCTGCAAGGAGGCCTTTTTCCCGGGCACGCACGCTCGCCGGGCCGGCCCGCTATTATTGAACTCTCACGCCTGCAAGGAGGCCTTTTTCCCGGGCACGCACGCTCGCGGAGCCGGCCCGCTATTATTAAACTCTCACGCCTGCAAGGAGGCCTTTTTCCCGGGCACGCACGCTCGCCGGGCCGGCCCGCTATTATTAAACTCTCACGCCTGCAAGGAGGCCTTTTTCCCGGGCACGCACGCTCGCCGGGCCGGCCCGCTATTATTAAACTCTCACGCCTGCAAGGAGGCCTTTTTCCCGGGCACGCACGCTCGCCGGGCCGGCCCGCTATTATTAAACTCTCACGCCTGCAAGGAGGCCTTTTTCCCGGGCACGCACGCTCGCCGGGCCGGCCCCCTATTATTAAACTCTCACGCCGGCCAAGAGGCCCTTTTCCCGGGCACGCACGCTCGATGAGCCGGCCCGCTATTATTAAACTCTCACGCCGGCCAAGAGGCCCTTTTCCCGGGCACGCACGCTCGATGAGCCGGCCCGCTATTATTAAACTCTCACGCCGGCCAAGAGGCCTTTTTCCCGGCCACGCACGCTCGCGGAGCCGGCCCGCTATTATTAAACTCTCACGCCTGCAAGGAGGCCTTTTTCCCGGGCACGCACGCTCGCCGGGCCGGCCCGCTATTATTAAACTCTCACGCCGGCCAAGAGGCCCTTTTCCCGGGCACGCACGCTCGATGAGCCGGCCCGCTATTATTAAACTCTCACGCCGGCCAAGAGGCCCTTTTCCCGGGCACGCACGCTCGCCGAGCCGGCCCGCTATTATTAAACTCTCACGCCGGCCAAGAGGCCTTTTTCCCGGCCACGCACGCTCGCGGAGCCGGCCCGCTATTATTAAACTCTCACGCCTGCAAGGAGGCCTTTTTCCCGGGCACGCACGCTCGCCGGGCCGGCCCGCTATTATTAAACTCTCACGCCGGCCAAGAGGCCCTTTTCCCGGGCACGCACGCTCGATGAGCCGGCCCGCTATTATTAAACTCTCACGCCGGCCAAGAGGCCCTTTTCCCGGGCACGCACGCTCGCCGAGCCGGCCCGCTATTATTAAACTCTCAGGCCCGCTATTATTAAACTCTCACGCCGGCCAAGAGGCCCTTTTCCCGGGCACGCACGCTCGATGAGCCGGCCCGCTATTATTAAACTCTCACGCCTGCAAGGAGGCCTTTTTCCCGGGCACGCACGCTCGCTGAGCCGGCCCGCTATTATTAAACTCTCACGCCGGCCAAGAGGCCCTTTTCCCGGGCACGCACGCTCGCCGAGCCGGCCCGCTATTATTAAACTCTCACGCCGGCCAAGAGGCCTTTTTCCCGGGCACGCACGCTCGCCGAGCCGGCCCGCTATTATTAAACTCTCACGCCGGCCAGGAGGCATTTTTCCCGGGCACGCACGCTCGCCGTGCAGGCCCGCCATTTGCCTACCACACCGCCGTCTGGCGGACACCAAGCGGTACCGCCGACCCCTCCCGTTGAAAATGAATGGGGGATTTTTTTTCAATCCCCCAAGCTGGCCAAGAGGCCTTTTTCCCGGGCACGCACGCTCGCCGAGCCGGCCCGCTATTATTAAACTCTCACGCCTGCAAGGAGGCCTTTTTCCCGGGCACGCACGCTCGATGAGCCGGCCCGCTATTATTAAACTCTCACGCCGGCCAGGAGGCATTTTTCCCGGGCACGCACGCTCGCCGTGCAGGCCCGCCATTTGCCTACCACACCGCCGTCTGGCGGACACCACGCGGTACCGCCGACCCCTCCCGTTGAAAATGAATGGGGGATTTTTTTTTACAATCCCCCAAGCCGGCCAAGAGGCCTTTTTCCCGGGCACGCACGCTCGATGAGCCGGCCCGCTATTATTAAACTCTCACGCCGGCCAAGAGGCCCTTTTCCCGGGCACGCACGCTCGATGAGCCGGCCCGCTATTATTAAACGCTCACGCCTGCAAGGAGGCCTTTTTCCCGGGCACGCACGCTCGCCGGGCCGGCCCGCTATTATTAAACTCTCACGCCGGCCAAGAGGCCTTTTTCCCGGGCACGCACGCTCGATGAGCCGGCCCGCTATTATTAAACTCTTACGCCTGCAAGGAGGCCTTTTTCCCGGGCACGCACGCTCGCCGAGCCGGCCCGCTATTATTAAACTCTCACGCCTGCAAGGAGGCCTTTTTCCCGGGCACGCACGCTCGCAGAGCCGGCCCGCTATTATTAAACTCTCACGCCGGCCAGGAGGCCTTTTTCCCGGGCACGCACGCTCGCCGTGCAGGCCCGCCATTTGCCTACCACACCGCCGTCTGGCGGACACCAAGCGGTACCGCCGACCCCTCCCGTTGAAAATGAATGGGGGATTTTTTTTTCAATCCCCCAAGCCGGCCAAGAGGCCTTTTTCCCGGGCACGCACGCTCGATGAGCCGGCCCGCTATTATTAAACTCTCACGCCGGCCAAGAGGCCCTTTTCCCGGGCACGCACGCTCGATGAGCCGGCCCGCTATTATTAAACGCTCACGCCTGCAAGGAGGCCTTTTTCCCGGGCACGCACGCTCGCCGGGCCGGCCCGCTATTATTAAACTCTCACGCCGGCCAAGAGGCCTTTTTCCCGGGCACGCACGCTCTCCGGGCCGGCCCGCTATTATTAAACTCTCACGCCTGCAAGGAGGCCTTTTTCCCGGGCACGCACGCTCGCCGTGCAGGCCCGCCATTTGCCTACCACACCGCCGTCTGGCGGACACCAAGCGGTACCGCCGACCCCTCCCGTTGAAAATGAATGGGGGATTTTTTTTCAATCCCCCAAGCCGGCCAAGAGGCCTTTTTCCCGGGCACGCACGCTCGCCGGGCCGGCCCGCTATTATTAAACGCTCAGGCCGGCCAAGAGGCCCTTTTCCCGGGCACGCACGCTCGCAGAGCCGGTCCGCTATTATTAAACGCTCACGCCTGCAAGGAGGCCTTTTTCCCGGGCACGCACGCTCGCCGGGCCGGCCCGCTATTATTAAACTCTCACCCCTGCAAGGAGGCCTTTTTCCCGGGCACGCACGCTCGCGGGGCCGGCCCGCTATTATTAAACTCTCACGCCGGCCAAGAGGCCCTTTTCCCGGGCACGCACGCTCGCCGAGCCGGCCCGCTATTATTAAACTCTCACGCCTGCAAGGAGGCCCTTTTCCCGGGCACGCACGCTCGATGAGCCGGCCCGCTATTATTAAACTCTCACGCCTGCAAGGAGGCCTTTTTCCCGGGCACGCACGCTCGCGGGGCCGGCCCGCTATTATTAAACGCTCAGGCCGGCCAAGAGGCCCTTTTCCCGGGCACGCACGCTCGATGAGCCGGCCCGCTATTATTAAACGCTCAGGCCGGCCAAGAGGCCCTTTTCCCGGGCACGCACGCTCGCAGAGCCGGCCCGCTATTATTAAACTCTCACGCCTGCAAGGAGGCCCTTTTCCCGGGCACGCACGCTCGATGAGCCGGCCCGCTATTATTAAACTCTCACGCCTGCAAGGAGGCCTTTTTCCCGGGCACGCACGCTCGCCGGGCCGGCCCGCTATTATTAAACTCTCACGCCGGCCAAGAGGCCTTTTTCCCGTGCACGCACGCTCGCCGAGCCGGCCCGCTATTATTAAACTCTCACGCCTGCAAGGAGGCCTTTTTCCCGGGCACGCACGCTCGCCGGGCCGGCCCGCTATTATTAAACTCTCACGCCTGCAAGGAGGCCTTTTTCCCGGGCACGCACGCTCGCCGGGCCGGCCCGCTATTATTAAACGCTCACGCCTGCAAGGAGGCCTTTTTCCCGGGCACGCACGCTCGCCGGGCCGGCCCGCTATTATTAAACTCTCACGCCGGCCAAGAGGCCCTTTTCCCGGGCACGCACGCTCGATGAGCCGGCCCGCTATTATTAAACTCTCACGCCTGCAAGGAGGCCTTTTTCCCGGGCACGCACGCTCGCCGGGCCGGCCCGCTATTATTAAACTCTCACGCCGGCCAAGAGGCCTTTTTCCCGTGCACGCACGCTCGCCGAGCCGGCCCGCTATTATTAAACTCTCACGCCTGCAAGGAGGCCTTTTTCCCGGGCACGCACGCTCGCCGGGCCGGCCCGCTATTATTAAACTCTCACGCCTGCAAGGAGGCCTTTTTCCCGGGCACGCACGCTCGCCGGGCCGGCCCGCTATTATTAAACGCTCACGCCTGCAAGGAGGCCTTTTTCCCGGGCACGCACGCTCGCCGGGCCGGCCCGCTATTATTAAACTCTCACGCCGGCCAAGAGGCCCTTTTCCCGGGCACGCACGCTCGATGAGCCGGCCCGCTATTATTAAACTCTCACGCCGGCCAAGAGGCCTTTTTCCCGGGCACGCACGCTCGCCGAGCCGGCCCGCCTTTTGCCTACCACACCGCCGTCTGGCGGACACCGACCCCTGGTACATCTGCCATTGAAAATGAATGGGGGAATTTTTTCAAACTCCCAATCCGAGCAAGAGGCCCCTTTTCCGGCCACACTCGCCCGCCGGGCCGGCCCGCTCTTTACCCCTGGTACCCCCAGCAACACCCCTGGTACCCCCAGCCTTGCCCCTGG
>NW_028233922.1:5000-15000 GCF_054856545.1 Hippocampus guttulatus | reverse complement strand
AGGCCGGGTTTTCGCACGGGGTATCCGCCCCGGGCGCCTCTCGGGCGGCCTTCCCAACTGCCGTCGACCGCCCGGAGGGGGAAACAGAAAATGTTCGAAAGTGCGGAGCTCCGCCGTCAGAGGCCGGGTTTTCGCACGGGGTATCCGCCCCGGGCGCCTCTCGGGCGGCCTTCCCAACTGCCGTCGACCGCCCGGAGGGGGAAACAGAAAATATTCGAAAGTGCGGAGCTCCGCCGTCAGAGGCCGGGTTTTCGCACGGGGTATCCGCCCCGGGCGCCTCTCGGGCGGCCTTCCCAACTGCCGTCGACCGCCCGGAGGGGGAAACAGAAAATATTCGAAAGTGCGGAGCTCCGCCGTCAGAGGCCGGGTTTTCGCACGGGGTATCCGCCCCGGGCGCCTCTCGGGCGGCCTTCCCAACTGCCGTCGACCGCCCGGAGGGGGAAACAGAAAATATTCGAAAGTGCGGAGCTCCGCCGTCAGAGGCCGGGTTTTCGCACGGGGTATCCGCCCCGGGCGCCTCTCGGGCGGCCTTCCCAACTGCCGTCGACCGCCTGGAGGGGGAAATAGAAAATATTCGATAGTGCGGAGCTCCGCCGTCAGAGGCCGTTCCAGTGCTTTTGGGTGGCTGGAAACACCCTCACGATGGTCTGATTATACTCTTAGGGGCCTCCCCTGTGTCGCCCTGGAGGTCACCCATTCAAAACATGCTCACCTATATACGTTTCGGAAAGTATTTTGGTGAACGCTCACTTTCTAAGCCTTTTAGCCTTCTTGACCCCCTAACTCCCCATATCTGGTTTACCTACTACAGCGCCCCTAACGACCAAAATCGGTACTGCATACCCCTGGTACCCCCGCCATTGAAAATGAATGGGGGAATTTTTTTAATTTCTCAATCCGGCCAGGAGGCCTCTTTTTCGGCCACGCTCGGCCGGCGAGCCGGTCCGCTCTTTACCCCTGGTACCCCCAGCCCTACCCCTGGTACCTCCCCCATTGAAAATGAATGGCGACCCCTGGTACCCCCAGCAACACCCCTGGTACCCTCAGCCTTACCCCTGGTACCCTCAGCTCAACCCCTGGTACCCCCAGCCTAACCCCTGGTACCCTCAGCGGCACCCCTGGTACCCTCAGCAACACCCCTGGTACCCCCAGCCAGCTTCGCCCCTGGTACCCTCAGCCTTACCCCTGGTACCCTCAGCCCAACCCCTGGTACCCTCAGCCCAACCCCTGGTACCCCCAGCCAGCTTCGCCCCTGGTACCCCCAGCCTTACCCCTGGTACCCCCAGCCTAACCCCTGGTACCCTCAGCCTTACCCCTGGTACCCCCAGCCTTACCCCTGGTACCTCCAGCCTAACCCCTGGTACCTCCAGCCTTACCCCTGGTACCTCCAGCCTTACCCCTGGTACCTCCAGCCGTACCCCTGGTACCCTCAGCGGCACCCCTGGTACCCTCAGCGGCACCCCTGGTACCCTCAGCCTTACCCCTGGTACCCTCAGCCGCACCCCTGGTACCCTCAGCGGCACCCCTGGTACCCTCAGCGGCACCCCTGGTACCCTCAGCGGCACCCCTGGTACCCTCAGCGGCACCCCTGGTACCCTCAGCCGCACCCCTGGTACCCTCAGCGGCACCCCTGGTACCCTCAGCGGCACCCCTGGTACCCTCAGCCGCACCCCTGGTACCCTCAGCCGCACCCCTGGTACCCTCAGCGGCACCCCTGGTACCCTCAGCCGTACCCCTGGTACCCTCAGCGGCACCCCTGGTACCCTCAGCCGTACCCCTGGTACCCTCAGCGGCACCCCTGGTACCCTCAGCCGCACCCCTGGTACCCTCAGCCGCACCCCTGGTACCCTCAGCCGCACCCCTGGTACCCTCAGCGGTACCCCTGGTACCCTCAGCGGCACCCCTGGTACCCTCAGCGGCACCCCTGGTACCCTCAGCGGCACCCCTGGTACCTCCGCCATTGAAAATGAATGGGCGGCCTTCCCACCTGCCGTCAGCCGCCCGGAGGGGGAAATAGAAAATATTCGAAAGTGCGGAGCTCCGCCGTCAGAGGCCGGCTTTTCGCCCGGGGTATCCGCCCCGGGGCGCCTCTCGGGCGGCCTTCCCAACTGCCGTCGGCCGCCCGGAGGGGGAAATAGAAAATATTCGAAAGTGCGGAGCTCCGCCGTCAGAGGCCGGCTTTTCGCCCGAGGTATCCGCCCCGGGGCGCCTCTCGGGCGGCCTTCCCAACTGCCGTCGGCCGCCCGGAGGGGGAAATAGAAAATATTCGAAAGTGCGGAGCTCCGCCGTCAGAGGCCGGCTTTTCGCCCGAGGTATCCGCCCCGGGCGCCTCTCGGGCGGCCTTCCCAACTGCCGTCGGCCGCCCGGAGGGGGAAATAGAAAATATTCGAAAGTGCGGAGCTCCGCCGTCAGAGGCCGGCTTTTCGCCCGAGGTATCCGCCCCGGGCGCCTCTCGGGCGGCCTTCCCAACTGCCGTCGGCCGCCCGGAGGGGGAGATAGAAAATATTCGAAAGTGCGGAGCTCCGCCGTCAGAGGCCGGCTTTTCGCCCGAGGTATCCGCCCCGGGCGCCTCTCGGGCGGCCTTCCCAACTGCCGTCGGCCGCCCGGAGGGGGAAATAGAAAATATTCGAAAGTGCGGAGCTCCGCCGTCGGAGGCCGGCTTTTCGCCCGAGGTATCCGCCCCGGGCGCCTCTCGGGCGGCCTTCCCAACTGCCGTCGGCCGCCCGGAGGGGGAGATAGAAAATATTCGAAAGTGCGGAGCTCCGCCGTCAGAGGCCGGCTTTTCGCCCGAGGTATCCGCCCCGGGCGCCTCTCGGGCGGCCTTCCCAACTGCCGTCGGCCGCCCGGAGGGGGAAATAGAAAATATTCGAAAGTGCGGAGCTCCGCCGTCAGAGGCCGGCTTTTCGCCCGAGGTATCCGCCCCGGGCGCCTCTCGGGCGTCCTTCCCAACTGCCGTCGGCCGCCCGGAGGGGGAGATAGAAAATATTCGAAAGTGCGGAGCTCCGCCGTCAGAGGCCGGCTTTTCGCCCGAGGTATCCGCCCCGGGCGCCTCTCGGGCGGCCTTCCCAACTGCCGTCGACCGCCCGGAGGGGGAAATAGAAAATATTCGAAAGTGCGGAGCTCCGCCGTCAGAGGCCGGCTTTTCGCCCGAGGTATCCGCCCCGGGCGCCTCTCGGGCGGCCTTCCCAACTGCCGTCGACCGCCCGGAGGGGGAGATAGAAAATATTCGAAAGTGCGGAGCTCCGCCGTCAGAGGCCGGCTCCACGCTTCATTCATCCGACCGAGACGCCTCTCCGCCGGCCACACTCGGCTGCGGGGCCGGCCCGCTCTCCGCCATTGAAAATGAATGGGGGGCATTTTCTCATGCTTTCAATCCGCCTAAGAGGCATCTTTCCCGGCCAACTTTGTGCCCCTGGTACCTCCAGCATCGAGAAAGCATGGTGACTCGTCCGACACATGCCCCCCTATATACGTTTCGGAAAGTATTTTGGTGAACGGTCACTTTCTAAGCCTTTCGCCTTCTTGACCCCCTAACTCCGCATATCTGGTTTACCTACTACAGCGCCCCTAACGACCAAAATCGGTACTGCTACCCCTGGTACCCCCGCCATTGAAAATGAATGGGGGAATTTTTTTAATCCCCCAGGCCGGCCAGGAGGCCCCTTTCCCGGCCAAACTCGCACGCTGGGCCGGCCCGCTCTTTACCCCTGGTACCCCCGCCATTGAAAATGAATGGGGGAATTTTTTTCAATCTCCCAGGCCGGCCAGGAGGGCTCTTTCCCGGCCACACTCGCACGCCGGGCCGGCCCGCTCTTTACCCCTGGTACCCCCAGCTCTACCCCTGGTACCCCCGCCATTGAAAATGAATGGGGGAATTTTTTCAATCTCCCAATCCGACCAAGAGGCCTCTTTTCCGGCCAAACTCGCACGCCGGGCCGGCCCGCTCTTTACCCCTGGTACCCCCAGCTCTACCCCTGGTACCCCCGCCATTGAAAATGAATGGGGGAAATTTTTTCAATCTCCCAATCCGACCAAGAGGCCTCTTTTCCGGCCAAACTCGCACGCCGGGCCGGCCCGCTCTTTACCCCTGGTACCCCCAGCTCTACCCCTGGTACCCCCGCCATTGAAAATGAATGGGGGAATTTTTTCAATCTCCCAATCCGACCAAGAGGCCTCTTTTCCGGCCAAACTCGCACGCCGGGCCGGCCCGCTCTTTACCCCTGGTACCCCCAGCTCTACCCCTGGTACCCCCGCCATTGAAAATGAATGGGGGAATTTTTTCAATCTCCCACGCCGGCCAAGAGGCCTTTTTCCCGGGCACGCACGCTCGCCGGGCCGGCCCGCTATTATTAAACTCTCACCCCTGCAAGGAGGCCTTTTTCCCGGGCACGCACGCTCGCGGGGCCGGCCCGCTATTATTAAACTCTCACGCCGGCCAAGAGGCCTTTTTCCCGGGCACGCACGCTCGCCGGGCCGGCCCGCTATTATTAAACTCTCACGCCTGCAAGGAGGCCTTTTTCCCGGGCACGCACGCTCGCCGGGCCGGCCCGCTATTATTGAACTCTCACGCCTGCAAGGAGGCCTTTTTCCCGGGCACGCACGCTCGCGGAGCCGGCCCGCTATTATTAAACTCTCACGCCTGCAAGGAGGCCTTTTTCCCGGGCACGCACGCTCGCCGGGCCGGCCCGCTATTATTAAACTCTCACGCCTGCAAGGAGGCCTTTTTCCCGGGCACGCACGCTCGCCGGGCCGGCCCGCTATTATTAAACTCTCACGCCTGCAAGGAGGCCTTTTTCCCGGGCACGCACGCTCGCCGGGCCGGCCCGCTATTATTAAACTCTCACGCCTGCAAGGAGGCCTTTTTCCCGGGCACGCACGCTCGCCGGGCCGGCCCCCTATTATTAAACTCTCACGCCGGCCAAGAGGCCCTTTTCCCGGGCACGCACGCTCGATGAGCCGGCCCGCTATTATTAAACTCTCACGCCGGCCAAGAGGCCCTTTTCCCGGGCACGCACGCTCGATGAGCCGGCCCGCTATTATTAAACTCTCACGCCGGCCAAGAGGCCTTTTTCCCGGCCACGCACGCTCGCGGAGCCGGCCCGCTATTATTAAACTCTCACGCCTGCAAGGAGGCCTTTTTCCCGGGCACGCACGCTCGCCGGGCCGGCCCGCTATTATTAAACTCTCACGCCGGCCAAGAGGCCCTTTTCCCGGGCACGCACGCTCGATGAGCCGGCCCGCTATTATTAAACTCTCACGCCGGCCAAGAGGCCCTTTTCCCGGGCACGCACGCTCGCCGAGCCGGCCCGCTATTATTAAACTCTCACGCCGGCCAAGAGGCCTTTTTCCCGGCCACGCACGCTCGCGGAGCCGGCCCGCTATTATTAAACTCTCACGCCTGCAAGGAGGCCTTTTTCCCGGGCACGCACGCTCGCCGGGCCGGCCCGCTATTATTAAACTCTCACGCCGGCCAAGAGGCCCTTTTCCCGGGCACGCACGCTCGATGAGCCGGCCCGCTATTATTAAACTCTCACGCCGGCCAAGAGGCCCTTTTCCCGGGCACGCACGCTCGCCGAGCCGGCCCGCTATTATTAAACTCTCAGGCCCGCTATTATTAAACTCTCACGCCGGCCAAGAGGCCCTTTTCCCGGGCACGCACGCTCGATGAGCCGGCCCGCTATTATTAAACTCTCACGCCTGCAAGGAGGCCTTTTTCCCGGGCACGCACGCTCGCTGAGCCGGCCCGCTATTATTAAACTCTCACGCCGGCCAAGAGGCCCTTTTCCCGGGCACGCACGCTCGCCGAGCCGGCCCGCTATTATTAAACTCTCACGCCGGCCAAGAGGCCTTTTTCCCGGGCACGCACGCTCGCCGAGCCGGCCCGCTATTATTAAACTCTCACGCCGGCCAGGAGGCATTTTTCCCGGGCACGCACGCTCGCCGTGCAGGCCCGCCATTTGCCTACCACACCGCCGTCTGGCGGACACCAAGCGGTACCGCCGACCCCTCCCGTTGAAAATGAATGGGGGATTTTTTTTCAATCCCCCAAGCTGGCCAAGAGGCCTTTTTCCCGGGCACGCACGCTCGCCGAGCCGGCCCGCTATTATTAAACTCTCACGCCTGCAAGGAGGCCTTTTTCCCGGGCACGCACGCTCGATGAGCCGGCCCGCTATTATTAAACTCTCACGCCGGCCAGGAGGCATTTTTCCCGGGCACGCACGCTCGCCGTGCAGGCCCGCCATTTGCCTACCACACCGCCGTCTGGCGGACACCACGCGGTACCGCCGACCCCTCCCGTTGAAAATGAATGGGGGATTTTTTTTTACAATCCCCCAAGCCGGCCAAGAGGCCTTTTTCCCGGGCACGCACGCTCGATGAGCCGGCCCGCTATTATTAAACTCTCACGCCGGCCAAGAGGCCCTTTTCCCGGGCACGCACGCTCGATGAGCCGGCCCGCTATTATTAAACGCTCACGCCTGCAAGGAGGCCTTTTTCCCGGGCACGCACGCTCGCCGGGCCGGCCCGCTATTATTAAACTCTCACGCCGGCCAAGAGGCCTTTTTCCCGGGCACGCACGCTCGATGAGCCGGCCCGCTATTATTAAACTCTTACGCCTGCAAGGAGGCCTTTTTCCCGGGCACGCACGCTCGCCGAGCCGGCCCGCTATTATTAAACTCTCACGCCTGCAAGGAGGCCTTTTTCCCGGGCACGCACGCTCGCAGAGCCGGCCCGCTATTATTAAACTCTCACGCCGGCCAGGAGGCCTTTTTCCCGGGCACGCACGCTCGCCGTGCAGGCCCGCCATTTGCCTACCACACCGCCGTCTGGCGGACACCAAGCGGTACCGCCGACCCCTCCCGTTGAAAATGAATGGGGGATTTTTTTTTCAATCCCCCAAGCCGGCCAAGAGGCCTTTTTCCCGGGCACGCACGCTCGATGAGCCGGCCCGCTATTATTAAACTCTCACGCCGGCCAAGAGGCCCTTTTCCCGGGCACGCACGCTCGATGAGCCGGCCCGCTATTATTAAACGCTCACGCCTGCAAGGAGGCCTTTTTCCCGGGCACGCACGCTCGCCGGGCCGGCCCGCTATTATTAAACTCTCACGCCGGCCAAGAGGCCTTTTTCCCGGGCACGCACGCTCTCCGGGCCGGCCCGCTATTATTAAACTCTCACGCCTGCAAGGAGGCCTTTTTCCCGGGCACGCACGCTCGCCGTGCAGGCCCGCCATTTGCCTACCACACCGCCGTCTGGCGGACACCAAGCGGTACCGCCGACCCCTCCCGTTGAAAATGAATGGGGGATTTTTTTTCAATCCCCCAAGCCGGCCAAGAGGCCTTTTTCCCGGGCACGCACGCTCGCCGGGCCGGCCCGCTATTATTAAACGCTCAGGCCGGCCAAGAGGCCCTTTTCCCGGGCACGCACGCTCGCAGAGCCGGTCCGCTATTATTAAACGCTCACGCCTGCAAGGAGGCCTTTTTCCCGGGCACGCACGCTCGCCGGGCCGGCCCGCTATTATTAAACTCTCACCCCTGCAAGGAGGCCTTTTTCCCGGGCACGCACGCTCGCGGGGCCGGCCCGCTATTATTAAACTCTCACGCCGGCCAAGAGGCCCTTTTCCCGGGCACGCACGCTCGCCGAGCCGGCCCGCTATTATTAAACTCTCACGCCTGCAAGGAGGCCCTTTTCCCGGGCACGCACGCTCGATGAGCCGGCCCGCTATTATTAAACTCTCACGCCTGCAAGGAGGCCTTTTTCCCGGGCACGCACGCTCGCGGGGCCGGCCCGCTATTATTAAACGCTCAGGCCGGCCAAGAGGCCCTTTTCCCGGGCACGCACGCTCGATGAGCCGGCCCGCTATTATTAAACGCTCAGGCCGGCCAAGAGGCCCTTTTCCCGGGCACGCACGCTCGCAGAGCCGGCCCGCTATTATTAAACTCTCACGCCTGCAAGGAGGCCCTTTTCCCGGGCACGCACGCTCGATGAGCCGGCCCGCTATTATTAAACTCTCACGCCTGCAAGGAGGCCTTTTTCCCGGGCACGCACGCTCGCCGGGCCGGCCCGCTATTATTAAACTCTCACGCCGGCCAAGAGGCCTTTTTCCCGTGCACGCACGCTCGCCGAGCCGGCCCGCTATTATTAAACTCTCACGCCTGCAAGGAGGCCTTTTTCCCGGGCACGCACGCTCGCCGGGCCGGCCCGCTATTATTAAACTCTCACGCCTGCAAGGAGGCCTTTTTCCCGGGCACGCACGCTCGCCGGGCCGGCCCGCTATTATTAAACGCTCACGCCTGCAAGGAGGCCTTTTTCCCGGGCACGCACGCTCGCCGGGCCGGCCCGCTATTATTAAACTCTCACGCCGGCCAAGAGGCCCTTTTCCCGGGCACGCACGCTCGATGAGCCGGCCCGCTATTATTAAACTCTCACGCCTGCAAGGAGGCCTTTTTCCCGGGCACGCACGCTCGCCGGGCCGGCCCGCTATTATTAAACTCTCACGCCGGCCAAGAGGCCTTTTTCCCGTGCACGCACGCTCGCCGAGCCGGCCCGCTATTATTAAACTCTCACGCCTGCAAGGAGGCCTTTTTCCCGGGCACGCACGCTCGCCGGGCCGGCCCGCTATTATTAAACTCTCACGCCTGCAAGGAGGCCTTTTTCCCGGGCACGCACGCTCGCCGGGCCGGCCCGCTATTATTAAACGCTCACGCCTGCAAGGAGGCCTTTTTCCCGGGCACGCACGCTCGCCGGGCCGGCCCGCTATTATTAAACTCTCACGCCGGCCAAGAGGCCCTTTTCCCGGGCACGCACGCTCGATGAGCCGGCCCGCTATTATTAAACTCTCACGCCGGCCAAGAGGCCTTTTTCCCGGGCACGCACGCTCGCCGAGCCGGCCCGCCTTTTGCCTACCACACCGCCGTCTGGCGGACACCGACCCCTGGTACATCTGCCATTGAAAATGAATGGGGGAATTTTTTCAAACTCCCAATCCGAGCAAGAGGCCCCTTTTCCGGCCACACTCGCCCGCCGGGCCGGCCCGCTCTTTACCCCTGGTACCCCCAGCAACACCCCTGGTACCCCCAGCCTTGCCCCTGGTACCTCCCCCATTGAAAATGAATGGTGACCCCTGGTACCCCCAGCAACACCCCTGGTACCCTCAACCTTACCCCTGGTACCCTCAGCTGCACCCCTGGTACCCTCAGCCTTACCCCTGGTACCCCCAGCCAGCTTCGCCCCTGGTACCCCCAGCCTTGCCCCTGGTACCTCCGCCATTGGAAATGAATGGGGGATTTTTTTCAAACTCCCAATCCGACCGAGTGGCCCCTTTTCCGGCCAAACTCGCACGCCGGGCCGGCCCGCTCTTTACCCCTGGTACCCCCAGCTCTACCCCTGGTACCCCCGCCATTGAAAATGAATGGGGGAATTTTTTCAAACTCCCAATCCGACCAAGAGGCCCCTTTTCCGGCCACACTCGCCCGCCGGGCCGGCCCGCTCTTTACCCCTTGTACCCCCAGCCTTGCCCCTGGTACCTCCGCCATTGGAAATGAATGGGGGATTTTTTTCAAACTCCCAATCCGACCGAGAGGCCTCTTTCCCGGCCACACTCGCCCGCCGGGCCGGCCCGCTCTTTACCCCTGGTACCCTCAGCGGCACCCCTGGTACCTCCAGCCCTACCCCTGGTACCCTCAGCGGCACCCCTGGTACCCCCAGCGGCACCCCTGGTACCCTCAGCCTTACCCCTGGTACCCCCAGCGGCACCCCTGGTACCCTCAGCCTTACCCCTGGTACCCCCAGCGGCACCCCTGGTACCCTCAGCCTTACCCCTGGTACCCCCAGCGGCACCCCTGGTACCTCCAGCCCTACCCCTGGTACCCTCAGCCTTACCCCTGGTACCCCCAGCGGCACCCCTGGTACCCTCAGCCTTACCCCTGGTACCCCCAGCGGCACCCCTGGTACCTCCAGCCCTACCCCTGGTACCCTCAGCGGCACCCCTGGTACCCTCAGCGG
>NW_028233921.1:22500-32500 GCF_054856545.1 Hippocampus guttulatus | reverse complement strand
CGCCGCCCATTGGGGGTGGACCGGAGCAACGCAGCAGCGAGCGACGGGGGTCCAGTGGTAGGACAGCTGGGAACAACATCGCGCGTAGCGCGGGGAGCCGGCTATGGTCTCGCTATGAGGTCCGCGCCGAGGCTTTCGACGCGGCCCCGGGAATGGTCGACCCGCAAGCCGAAGGAGCCTGAACCTCCAAGCGCCGGCGCGAGGCCGGGGCCGGTGGGGGCCCTCCGAAGGCGGGTCTTGGTTGCATATCGGTCAGTGGTTGTGTTGGTGCGACCTGTAAGGAGGGAAAAAGACTCGAATGGTCTCGCCGTCTCGCAGTGAGACATAGGGGGGGGTCGACCCGCAAGCCGAAGGAGCCTGAACCTCCAAGCGCCGGCGCGGGGGCCGGGGCCGGTGGGGGCCCTCCGAAGGCGGGTCTTAAGTTGCATATCGGTCAGTTTGTGTATGGGTGCGATGTGGAGGGGGACATATTCGAAAGTGCGGAGCTCCGCCGTCAGAGGCCGGGTTTTCGCCCGGGGTATCCGCCCCGGGCGCCTCTCGGGCGGCCTTCCCAACTGCCGTCGACCGCCCGGAGGGGGAAACAGAAAATATTCGAAAGTGCGGAGCTCCGCCGTCAGAGGCCGGGTTTTCGCACGGGGTATCCGCCCCGGGCGCCTCTCGGGCGGCCTTCCCAACTGCCGTCGACCGCCCGGAGGGGGAAACAGAAAATATTCGAAAGTGCGGAGCTCCGCCGTCAGAGGCCGGGTTTTCGCACGGGGTATCCGCCCCGGGCGCCTCTCGGGCGGCCTTCCCAACTGCCGTCGACCGCCCGGAGGGGGAAACAGAAAATGTTCGAAAGTGCGGAGCTCCGCCGTCAGAGGCCGGGTTTTCGCACGGGGTATCCGCCCCGGGCGCCTCTCGGGCGGCCTTCCCAACTGCCGTCGACCGCCCGGAGGGGGAAACAGAAAATGTTCGAAAGTGCGGAGCTCCGCCGTCAGAGGCCGGGTTTTCGCACGGGGTATCCGCCCCGGGCGCCTCTCGGGCGGCCTTCCCAACTGCCGTCGACCGCCCGGAGGGGGAAACAGAAAATATTCGAAAGTGCGGAGCTCCGCCGTCAGAGGCCGGGTTTTCGCACGGGGTATCCGCCCCGGGCGCCTCTCGGGCGGCCTTCCCAACTGCCGTCGACCGCCCGGAGGGGGAAACAGAAAATATTCGAAAGTGCGGAGCTCCGCCGTCAGAGGCCGGGTTTTCGCACGGGGTATCCGCCCCGGGCGCCTCTCGGGCGGCCTTCCCAACTGCCGTCGACCGCCCGGAGGGGGAAACAGAAAATATTCGAAAGTGCGGAGCTCCGCCGTCAGAGGCCGGGTTTTCGCACGGGGTATCCGCCCCGGGCGCCTCTCGGGCGGCCTTCCCAACTGCCGTCGACCGCCCGGAGGGGGAAACAGAAAATATTCGAAAGTGCGGAGCTCCGCCGTCAGAGGCCGGGTTTTCGCACGGGGTATCCGCCCCGGGCGCCTCTCGGGCGGCCTTCCCAACTGCCGTCGACCGCCTGGAGGGGGAAATAGAAAATATTCGATAGTGCGGAGCTCCGCCGTCAGAGGCCGTTCCAGTGCTTTTGGGTGGCTGGAAACACCCTCACGATGGTCTGATTATACTCTTAGGGGCCTCCCCTGTGTCGCCCTGGAGGTCACCCATTCAAAACATGCTCACCTATATACGTTTCGGAAAGTATTTTGGTGAACGCTCACTTTCTAAGCCTTTTAGCCTTCTTGACCCCCTAACTCCCCATATCTGGTTTACCTACTACAGCGCCCCTAACGACCAAAATCGGTACTGCATACCCCTGGTACCCCCGCCATTGAAAATGAATGGGGGAATTTTTTTAATTTCTCAATCCGGCCAGGAGGCCTCTTTTTCGGCCACGCTCGGCCGGCGAGCCGGTCCGCTCTTTACCCCTGGTACCCCCAGCCCTACCCCTGGTACCTCCCCCATTGAAAATGAATGGCGACCCCTGGTACCCCCAGCAACACCCCTGGTACCCTCAGCCTTACCCCTGGTACCCTCAGCTCAACCCCTGGTACCCCCAGCCTAACCCCTGGTACCCTCAGCGGCACCCCTGGTACCCTCAGCAACACCCCTGGTACCCCCAGCCAGCTTCGCCCCTGGTACCCTCAGCCTTACCCCTGGTACCCTCAGCCCAACCCCTGGTACCCTCAGCCCAACCCCTGGTACCCCCAGCCAGCTTCGCCCCTGGTACCCTCAGCCTTACCCCTGGTACCCCCAGCCTTACCCCTGGTACCTCCAGCCTAACCCCTGGTACCTCCAGCCTTACCCCTGGTACCTCCAGCCTTACCCCTGGTACCTCCAGCCTTACCCCTGGTACCTCCAGCCTTACCCCTGGTACCTCCAGCCGTACCCCTGGTACCCTCAGCCTTACCCCTGGTACCCTCAGCCTTACCCCTGGTACCCTCAGCCTTACCCCTGGTACCCTCAGCCGCACCCCTGGTACCCTCAGCGGCACCCCTGGTACCCTCAGCCTTACCCCTGGTACCCTCAGCCGCACCCCTGGTACCCTCAGCGGCACCCCTGGTACCCTCAGCGGCACCCCTGGTACCCTCAGCCGTACCCCTGGTACCCTCAGCCGAACCCCTGGTACCCTCAGCGGCACCCCTGGTACCCTCAGCGGCACCCCTGGTACCCTCAGCGGCACCCCTGGTACCCTCAGCGGCACCCCTGGTACCCTCAGCCGTACCCCTGGTACCCTCAGCGGCACCCCTGGTACCCTCAGCGGCACCCCTGGTACCCTCAGCTGCACCCCTGGTACCCTCAGCGGCACCCCTGGTACCCTCAGCGGCACCCCTGGTACCTCCGCCATTGAAAATGAATGGGCGGCCTTCCCACCTGCCGTCAGCCGCCCGGAGGGGGAAATAGAAAATATTCGAAAGTGCGGAGCTCCGCCGTCAGAGGCCGGCTTTTCGCCCGGGGTATCCGCCCCGGGGCGCCTCTCGGGCGACCTTCCCAACTGCCGTCGGCCGCCCGGAGGGGGAAATTGAAAATATTCGAAAGTGCGGAGCTCCGCCGTCAGAGGCCGGCTTTTCGCCCGAGGTATCCGCCCCGGGGCGCCTCTCGGGCGGCCTTCCCAACTGCCGTCGGCCGCCCGGAGGGGGAAATAGAAAATATTCGAAAGTGCGGAGCTCCGCCGTCAGAGGCCGGCTTTTCGCCCGAGGTATCCGCCCCGGGCGCCTCTCGGGCGGCCTTCCCAACTGCCGTCGGCCGCCCGGAGGGGGAAATAGAAAATATTCGAAAGTGCGGAGCTCCGCCGTCAGAGGCCGGCTTTTCGCCCGAGGTATCCGCCCCGGGCGCCTCTCGGGCGGCCTTCCCAACTGCCGTCGGCCGCCCGGAGGGGGAAATAGAAAATATTCGAAAGTGCGGAGCTCCGCCGTCAGAGGCCGGCTTTTCGCCCGAGGTATCCGCCCCGGGCGCCTCTCGGGCGGCCTTCCCAACTGCCGTCGGCCGCCCGGAGGGGGAAATAGAAAATATTCGAAAGTGCGGAGCTCCGCCGTCAGAGGCCGGCTTTTCGCCCGAGGTATCCGCCCCGGGCGCCTCTCGGGCGGCCTTCCCAACTGCCGTCGGCCGCCCGGAGGGGGAGATAGAAAATATTCGAAAGTGCGGAGCTCCGCCGTCAGAGGCCGGCTTTTCGCCCGAGGTATCCGCCCCGGGCGCCTCTCGGGCGGCCTTCCCAACTGCCGTCGACCGCCCGGAGGGGGAAATAGAAAATATTCGAAAGTGCGGAGCTCCGCCGTCAGAGGCCGGCTTTTCGCCCGAGGTATCCGCCCCGGGCGCCTCTCGGGCGGCCTTCCCAACTGCCGTCGACCGCCCGGAGGGGGAGATAGAAAATATTCGAAAGTGCGGAGCTCCGCCGTCAGAGGCCGGCTCCACGCTTCATTCATCCGACCGAGACGCCTCTCCGCCGGCCACACTCGGCTGCGGGGCCGGCCCGCTCTCCGCCATTGAAAATGAATGGGGGGCATTTTCTCATGCTTTCAATCCGCCTAAGAGGCATCTTTCCCGGCCAACTTTGTGCCCCTGGTACCTCCAGCATCGAGAAAGCATGGTGACTCGTCCGACACATGCCCCCCTATATACGTTTCGGAAAGTATTTTGGTGAACGGTCACTTTCTAAGCCTTTCGCCTTCTTGACCCCCTAACTCCGCATATCTGGTTTACCTACTACAGCGCCCCTAACGACCAAAATCGGTACTGCTACCCCTGGTACCCCCGCCATTGAAAATGAATGGGGGAATTTTTTTAATCCCCCAGGCCGGCCAGGAGGCCCCTTTCCCGGCCAAACTCGCACGCTGGGCCGGCCCGCTCTTTACCCCTGGTACCCCCGCCATTGAAAATGAATGGGGGAATTTTTTTCAATCTCCCAGGCCGGCCAGGAGGGCTCTTTCCCGGCCACACTCGCACGCCGGGCCGGCCCGCTCTTTACCCCTGGTACCCCCAGCTCTACCCCTGGTACCCCCGCCATTGAAAATGAATGGGGGAATTTTTTCAATCTCCCAATCCGACCAAGAGGCCTCTTTTCCGGCCAAACTCGCACGCCGGGCCGGCCCGCTCTTTACCCCTGGTACCCCCAGCTCTACCCCTGGTACCCCCGCCATTGAAAATGAATGGGGGAATTTTTTCAATCTCCCAATCCGACCAAGAGGCCTCTTTTCCGGCCAAACTCGCACGCCGGGCCGGCCCGCTCTTTACCCCTGGTACCCCCAGCTCTACCCCTGGTACCCCCGCCATTGAAAATGAATGGGGGAATTTTTTCAATCTCCCACGCCGGCCAAGAGGCCTTTTTCCCGGGCACGCACGCTCGCCGGGCCGGCCCGCTATTATTAAACTCTCACCCCTGCAAGGAGGCCTTTTTCCCGGGCACGCACGCTCGCGGGGCCGGCCCGCTATTATTAAACTCTCACGCCGGCCAAGAGGCCTTTTTCCCGGGCACGCACGCTCGCCGGGCCGGCCCGCTATTATTAAACTCTCACGCCTGCAAGGAGGCCTTTTTCCCGGGCACGCACGCTCGCCGGGCCGGCCCGCTATTATTGAACTCTCACGCCTGCAAGGAGGCCTTTTTCCCGGGCACGCACGCTCGCGGAGCCGGCCCGCTATTATTAAACTCTCACGCCTGCAAGGAGGCCTTTTTCCCGGGCACGCACGCTCGCGGAGCCGGCCCGCTATTATTAAACTCTCACGCCTGCAAGGAGGCCTTTTTCCCGGGCACGCACGCTCGCGGAGCCGGCCCGCTATTATTAAACTCTCACGCCTGCAAGGAGGCCTTTTTCCCGGGCACGCACGCTCGCGGAGCCGGCCCGCTATTATTAAACTCTCACGCCTGCAAGGAGGCCTTTTTCCCGGGCACGCACGCTCGCCGGGCCGGCCCGCTATTATTAAACTCTCACGCCTGCAAGGAGGCCTTTTTCCCGGGCACGCACGCTCGCCGGGCCGGCCCGCTATTATTAAACTCTCACGCCTGCAAGGAGGCCTTTTTCCCGGGCACGCACGCTCGCCGGGCCGGCCCGCTATTATTAAACTCTCACGCCTGCAAGGAGGCCTTTTTCCCGGGCACGCACGCTCGCCGGGCCGGCCCGCTATTATTAAACTCTCACGCCTGCAAGGAGGCCTTTTTCCCGGGCACGCACGCTCGCCGGGCCGGCCCGCTATTATTAAACTCTCACGCCGGCCAAGAGGCCCTTTTCCCGGGCACGCACGCTCGATGAGCCGGCCCGCTATTATTAAACTCTCACGCCGGCCAAGAGGCCCTTTTCCCGGGCACGCACGCTCGATGAGCCGGCCCGCTATTATTAAACTCTCACGCCGGCCAAGAGGCCTTTTTCCCGGCCACGCACGCTCGCGGAGCCGGCCCGCTATTATTAAACTCTCACGCCTGCAAGGAGGCCTTTTTCCCGGGCACGCACGCTCGCCGGGCCGGCCCGCTATTATTAAACTCTCACGCCGGCCAAGAGGCCCTTTTCCCGGGCACGCACGCTCGATGAGCCGGCCCGCTATTATTAAACTCTCACGCCGGCCAAGAGGCCCTTTTCCCGGGCACGCACGCTCGCCGAGCCGGCCCGCTATTATTAAACTCTCACGCCTGCAAGGAGGCCTTTTTCCCGGGCACGCACGCTCGCCGGGCCGGCCCGCTATTATTAAACTCTCACGCCTGCAAGGAGGCCTTTTTCCCGGGCACGCACGCTCGCCGGGCCGGCCCGCTATTATTAAACTCTCACGCCGGCCAAGAGGCCCTTTTCCCGGGCACGCACGCTCGATGAGCCGGCCCGCTATTATTAAACTCTCACGCCGGCCAAGAGGCCCTTTTCCCGGGCACGCACGCTCGATGAGCCGGCCCGCTATTATTAAACTCTCACGCCGGCCAAGAGGCCCTTTTCCCGGGCACGCACGCTCGATGAGCCGGCCCGCTATTATTAAACTCTCACGCCGGCCAAGAGGCCTTTTTCCCGGCCACGCACGCTCGCGGAGCCGGCCCGCTATTATTAAACTCTCACGCCTGCAAGGAGGCCTTTTTCCCGGGCACGCACGCTCGCCGGGCCGGCCCGCTATTATTAAACTCTCACGCCGGCCAAGAGGCCCTTTTCCCGGGCACGCACGCTCGATGAGCCGGCCCGCTATTATTAAACTCTCACGCCGGCCAAGAGGCCCTTTTCCCGGGCACGCACGCTCGCCGAGCCGGCCCGCTATTATTAAACTCTCACGCCGGCCAAGAGGCCTTTTTCCCGGGCACGCACGCTCGCCGAGCCGGCCCGCTATTATTAAACTCTCACGCCGGCCAGGAGGCATTTTTCCCGGGCACGCACGCTCGCCGTGCAGGCCCGCCATTTGCCTACCACACCGCCGTCTGGCGGACACCAAGCGGTACCGCCGACCCCTCCCGTTGAAAATGAATGGGGGATTTTTTTTCAATCCCCCAAGCCGGCCAAGAGGCCCTTTTCCCGGGCACGCACGCTCGCCGAGCCGGCCCGCTATTATTAAACTCTCACGCCTGCAAGGAGGCCTTTTTCCCGGGCACGCACGCTCGCCGAGCCGGCCCGCTATTATTAAACTCTCACGCCGGCCAGGAGGCATTTTTCCCGGGCACGCACGCTCGCCGTGCAGGCCCGCCATTTGCCTACCACACCGCCGTCTGGCGGACACCAAGCGGTACCGCCGACCCCTCCCGTTGAAAATGAATGGGGGATTTTTTTTCAATCCCCCAAGCCGGCCAAGAGGCCCTTTTCCCGGGCACGCACGCTCGATGAGCCGGCCCGCTATTATTAAACGCTCACGCCTGCAAGGAGGCCTTTTTCCCGGGCACGCACGCTCGCCGGGCCGGCCCGCTATTATTAAACTCTCACGCCGGCCAAGAGGCCTTTTTCCCGGGCACGCACGCTCGATGAGCCGGCCCGCTATTATTAAACTCTTACGCCTGCAAGGAGGCCTTTTTCCCGGGCACGCACGCTCGCCGAGCCGGCCCGCTATTATTAAACTCTCACGCCTGCAAGGAGGCCTTTTTCCCGGGCACGCACGCTCGCAGAGCCGGCCCGCTATTATTAAACTCTCACGCCGGCCAGGAGGCCTTTTTCCCGGGCACGCACGCTCGCCGTGCAGGCCCGCCATTTGCCTACCACACCGCCGTCTGGCGGACACCAAGCGGTACCGCCGACCCCTCCCGTTGAAAATGAATGGGGGATTTTTTTTCAATCCCCCAAGCCGGCCAAGAGGCCTTTTTCCCGGGCACGCACGCTCGATGAGCCGGCCCGCTATTATTAAACTCTTACGCCTGCAAGGAGGCCTTTTTCCCGGGCACGCACGCTCGCCGAGCCGGCCCGCTATTATTAAACTCTCACGCCTGCAAGGAGGCCTTTTTCCCGGGCACGCACGCTCGATGAGCCGGCCCGCTATTATTAAACTCTCACGCCGGCCAGGAGGCATTTTTCCCGGGCACGCACGCTCGCCGTGCAGGCCCGCCATTTGCCTACCACACCGCCGTCTGGCGGACACCACGCGGTACCGCCGACCCCTCCCGTTGAAAATGAATGGGGGATTTTTTTTTACAATCCCCCAAGCCGGCCAAGAGGCCTTTTTCCCGGGCACGCACGCTCGATGAGCCGGCCCGCTATTATTAAACTCTCACGCCGGCCAAGAGGCCCTTTTCCCGGGCACGCACGCTCGATGAGCCGGCCCGCTATTATTAAACACTCACGCCTGCAAGGAGGCCTTTTTCCCGGGCACGCACGCTCGCCGGGCCGGCCCGCTATTATTAAACTCTCACGCCGGCCAAGAGGCCTTTTTCCCGGGCACGCACGCTCGATGAGCCGGCCCGCTATTATTAAACTCTTACGCCTGCAAGGAGGCCTTTTTCCCGGGCACGCACGCTCGCCGAGCCGGCCCGCTATTATTAAACTCTCACGCCTGCAAGGAGGCCTTTTTCCCGGGGACGCACGCTCGCAGAGCCGGCCCGCTATTATTAAACTCTCACGCCGGCCAGGAGGCCTTTTTCCCGGGCACGCACGCTCGCCGTGCAGGCCCGCCATTTGCCTACCACACCGCCGTCTGGCGGACACCAAGCGGTACCGCCGACCCCTCCCGTTGAAAATGAATGGGGGATTTTTTTTTTTCAATCCCCCAAGCCGGCCAAGAGGCCTTTTTCCCGGGCACGCACGCTCGATGAGCCGGCCCGCTATTATTAAACTCTCACGCCGGCCAAGAGGCCCTTTTCCCGGGCACGCACGCTCGATGAGCCGGCCCGCTATTATTAAACGCTCACGCCTGCAAGGAGGCCTTTTTCCCGGGCACGCACGCTCGCCGGGCCGGCCCGCTATTATTAAACTCTCACGCCGGCCAAGAGGCCTTTTTCCCGGGCACGCACGCTCTCCGGGCCGGCCCGCTATTATTAAACTCTCACGCCTGCAAGGAGGCCTTTTTCCCGGGCACGCACGCTCGCCGTGCAGGCCCGCCATTTGCCTACCACACCGCCGTCTGGCGGACACCAAGCGGTACCGCCGACCCCTCCCGTTGAAAATGAATGGGGGATTTTTTTTCAATCCCCCAAGCCGGCCAAGAGGCCTTTTTCCCGGGCACGCACGCTCGCCGGGCCGGCCCGCTATTATTAAACGCTCAGGCCGGCCAAGAGGCCCTTTTCCCGGGCACGCACGCTCGCAGAGCCGGTCCGCTATTATTAAACGCTCACGCCTGCAAGGAGGCCTTTTTCCCGGGCACGCACGCTCGCCGGGCCGGCCCGCTATTATTAAACTCTCACCCCTGCAAGGAGGCCTTTTTCCCGGGCACGCACGCTCGCGGGGCCGGCCCGCTATTATTAAACTCTCACGCCGGCCAAGAGGCCCTTTTCCCGGGCACGCACGCTCGCCGAGCCGGCCCGCTATTATTAAACTCTCACGCCTGCAAGGAGGCCCTTTTCCCGGGCACGCACGCTCGATGAGCCGGCCCGCTATTATTAAACTCTCACGCCTGCAAGGAGGCCTTTTTCCCGGGCACGCACGCTCGCGGGGCCGGCCCGCTATTATTAAACGCTCAGGCCGGCCAAGAGGCCCTTTTCCCGGGCACGCACGCTCGATGAGCCGGCCCGCTATTATTAAACGCTCAGGCCGGCCAAGAGGCCCTTTTCCCGGGCACGCACGCTCGCAGAGCCGGCCCGCTATTATTAAACTCTCACGCCTGCAAGGAGGCCCTTTTCCCGGGCACGCACGCTCGCCGGGCCGGCCCGCTATTATTAAACTCTCACGCCGGCCAAGAGGCCTTTTTCCCGTGCACGCACGCTCGCCGAGCCGGCCCGCTATTATTAAACTCTCACGCCTGCAAGGAGGCCTTTTTCCCGGGCACGCACGCTCGCCGGGCCGGCCCGCTATTATTAAACGCTCACGCCTGCAAGGAGGCCTTTTTCCCGGGCACGCACGCTCGCCGGGCCGGCCCGCTATTATTAAACGCTCACGCCTGCAAGGAGGCCTTTTTCCCG
>NW_028233921.1:0-10000 GCF_054856545.1 Hippocampus guttulatus | reverse complement strand
GGGCGCCTCTCGGGCGGCCTTCCCAACTGCCGTCGACCGCCCGGAGGGGGAAACAGAAAATATTCGAAAGTGCGGAGCTCCGCCGTCAGAGGCCGGGTTTTCGCACGGGGTATCCGCCCCGGGCGCCTCTCGGGCGGCCTTCCCAACTGCCGTCGACCGCCCGGAGGGGGAAACAGAAAATATTCGAAAGTGCGGAGCTCCGCCGTCAGAGGCCGGGTTTTCGCACGGGGTATCCGCCCCGGGCGCCTCTCGGGCGGCCTTCCCAACTGCCGTCGACCGCCCGGAGGGGGAAACAGAAAATATTCGAAAGTGCGGAGCTCCGCCGTCAGAGGCCGGGTTTTCGCACGGGGTATCCGCCCCGGGCGCCTCTCGGGCGGCCTTCCCAACTGCCGTCGACCGCCTGGAGGGGGAAATAGAAAATATTCGATAGTGCGGAGCTCCGCCGTCAGAGGCCGTTCCAGTGCTTTTGGGTGGCTGGAAACACCCTCACGATGGTCTGATTATACTCTTAGGGGCCTCCCCTGTGTCGCCCTGGAGGTCACCCATTCAAAACATGCTCACCTATATACGTTTCGGAAAGTATTTTGGTGAACGCTCACTTTCTAAGCCTTTTAGCCTTCTTGACCCCCTAACTCCCCATATCTGGTTTACCTACTACAGCGCCCCTAACGACCAAAATCGGTACTGCATACCCCTGGTACCCCCGCCATTGAAAATGAATGGGGGAATTTTTTTAATTTCTCAATCCGGCCAGGAGGCCTCTTTTTCGGCCACGCTCGGCCGGCGAGCCGGTCCGCTCTTTACCCCTGGTACCCCCAGCCCTACCCCTGGTACCTCCCCCATTGAAAATGAATGGCGACCCCTGGTACCCCCAGCAACACCCCTGGTACCCTCAGCCTTACCCCTGGTACCCTCAGCTCAACCCCTGGTACCCCCAGCCTAACCCCTGGTACCCTCAGCGGCACCCCTGGTACCCTCAGCAACACCCCTGGTACCCCCAGCCAGCTTCGCCCCTGGTACCCTCAGCCTTACCCCTGGTACCCTCAGCCCAACCCCTGGTACCCTCAGCCCAACCCCTGGTACCCCCAGCCAGCTTCGCCCCTGGTACCCTCAGCCTTACCCCTGGTACCCCCAGCCTTACCCCTGGTACCTCCAGCCTAACCCCTGGTACCTCCAGCCTTACCCCTGGTACCTCCAGCCTTACCCCTGGTACCTCCAGCCTTACCCCTGGTACCTCCAGCCTTACCCCTGGTACCTCCAGCCGTACCCCTGGTACCCTCAGCCTTACCCCTGGTACCCTCAGCCTTACCCCTGGTACCCTCAGCCTTACCCCTGGTACCCTCAGCCGCACCCCTGGTACCCTCAGCGGCACCCCTGGTACCCTCAGCCTTACCCCTGGTACCCTCAGCCGCACCCCTGGTACCCTCAGCGGCACCCCTGGTACCCTCAGCGGCACCCCTGGTACCCTCAGCCGTACCCCTGGTACCCTCAGCCGAACCCCTGGTACCCTCAGCGGCACCCCTGGTACCCTCAGCGGCACCCCTGGTACCCTCAGCGGCACCCCTGGTACCCTCAGCGGCACCCCTGGTACCCTCAGCCGTACCCCTGGTACCCTCAGCGGCACCCCTGGTACCCTCAGCGGCACCCCTGGTACCCTCAGCTGCACCCCTGGTACCCTCAGCGGCACCCCTGGTACCCTCAGCGGCACCCCTGGTACCTCCGCCATTGAAAATGAATGGGCGGCCTTCCCACCTGCCGTCAGCCGCCCGGAGGGGGAAATAGAAAATATTCGAAAGTGCGGAGCTCCGCCGTCAGAGGCCGGCTTTTCGCCCGGGGTATCCGCCCCGGGGCGCCTCTCGGGCGACCTTCCCAACTGCCGTCGGCCGCCCGGAGGGGGAAATTGAAAATATTCGAAAGTGCGGAGCTCCGCCGTCAGAGGCCGGCTTTTCGCCCGAGGTATCCGCCCCGGGGCGCCTCTCGGGCGGCCTTCCCAACTGCCGTCGGCCGCCCGGAGGGGGAAATAGAAAATATTCGAAAGTGCGGAGCTCCGCCGTCAGAGGCCGGCTTTTCGCCCGAGGTATCCGCCCCGGGCGCCTCTCGGGCGGCCTTCCCAACTGCCGTCGGCCGCCCGGAGGGGGAAATAGAAAATATTCGAAAGTGCGGAGCTCCGCCGTCAGAGGCCGGCTTTTCGCCCGAGGTATCCGCCCCGGGCGCCTCTCGGGCGGCCTTCCCAACTGCCGTCGGCCGCCCGGAGGGGGAAATAGAAAATATTCGAAAGTGCGGAGCTCCGCCGTCAGAGGCCGGCTTTTCGCCCGAGGTATCCGCCCCGGGCGCCTCTCGGGCGGCCTTCCCAACTGCCGTCGGCCGCCCGGAGGGGGAAATAGAAAATATTCGAAAGTGCGGAGCTCCGCCGTCAGAGGCCGGCTTTTCGCCCGAGGTATCCGCCCCGGGCGCCTCTCGGGCGGCCTTCCCAACTGCCGTCGGCCGCCCGGAGGGGGAGATAGAAAATATTCGAAAGTGCGGAGCTCCGCCGTCAGAGGCCGGCTTTTCGCCCGAGGTATCCGCCCCGGGCGCCTCTCGGGCGGCCTTCCCAACTGCCGTCGACCGCCCGGAGGGGGAAATAGAAAATATTCGAAAGTGCGGAGCTCCGCCGTCAGAGGCCGGCTTTTCGCCCGAGGTATCCGCCCCGGGCGCCTCTCGGGCGGCCTTCCCAACTGCCGTCGACCGCCCGGAGGGGGAGATAGAAAATATTCGAAAGTGCGGAGCTCCGCCGTCAGAGGCCGGCTCCACGCTTCATTCATCCGACCGAGACGCCTCTCCGCCGGCCACACTCGGCTGCGGGGCCGGCCCGCTCTCCGCCATTGAAAATGAATGGGGGGCATTTTCTCATGCTTTCAATCCGCCTAAGAGGCATCTTTCCCGGCCAACTTTGTGCCCCTGGTACCTCCAGCATCGAGAAAGCATGGTGACTCGTCCGACACATGCCCCCCTATATACGTTTCGGAAAGTATTTTGGTGAACGGTCACTTTCTAAGCCTTTCGCCTTCTTGACCCCCTAACTCCGCATATCTGGTTTACCTACTACAGCGCCCCTAACGACCAAAATCGGTACTGCTACCCCTGGTACCCCCGCCATTGAAAATGAATGGGGGAATTTTTTTAATCCCCCAGGCCGGCCAGGAGGCCCCTTTCCCGGCCAAACTCGCACGCTGGGCCGGCCCGCTCTTTACCCCTGGTACCCCCGCCATTGAAAATGAATGGGGGAATTTTTTTCAATCTCCCAGGCCGGCCAGGAGGGCTCTTTCCCGGCCACACTCGCACGCCGGGCCGGCCCGCTCTTTACCCCTGGTACCCCCAGCTCTACCCCTGGTACCCCCGCCATTGAAAATGAATGGGGGAATTTTTTCAATCTCCCAATCCGACCAAGAGGCCTCTTTTCCGGCCAAACTCGCACGCCGGGCCGGCCCGCTCTTTACCCCTGGTACCCCCAGCTCTACCCCTGGTACCCCCGCCATTGAAAATGAATGGGGGAATTTTTTCAATCTCCCAATCCGACCAAGAGGCCTCTTTTCCGGCCAAACTCGCACGCCGGGCCGGCCCGCTCTTTACCCCTGGTACCCCCAGCTCTACCCCTGGTACCCCCGCCATTGAAAATGAATGGGGGAATTTTTTCAATCTCCCACGCCGGCCAAGAGGCCTTTTTCCCGGGCACGCACGCTCGCCGGGCCGGCCCGCTATTATTAAACTCTCACCCCTGCAAGGAGGCCTTTTTCCCGGGCACGCACGCTCGCGGGGCCGGCCCGCTATTATTAAACTCTCACGCCGGCCAAGAGGCCTTTTTCCCGGGCACGCACGCTCGCCGGGCCGGCCCGCTATTATTAAACTCTCACGCCTGCAAGGAGGCCTTTTTCCCGGGCACGCACGCTCGCCGGGCCGGCCCGCTATTATTGAACTCTCACGCCTGCAAGGAGGCCTTTTTCCCGGGCACGCACGCTCGCGGAGCCGGCCCGCTATTATTAAACTCTCACGCCTGCAAGGAGGCCTTTTTCCCGGGCACGCACGCTCGCGGAGCCGGCCCGCTATTATTAAACTCTCACGCCTGCAAGGAGGCCTTTTTCCCGGGCACGCACGCTCGCGGAGCCGGCCCGCTATTATTAAACTCTCACGCCTGCAAGGAGGCCTTTTTCCCGGGCACGCACGCTCGCGGAGCCGGCCCGCTATTATTAAACTCTCACGCCTGCAAGGAGGCCTTTTTCCCGGGCACGCACGCTCGCCGGGCCGGCCCGCTATTATTAAACTCTCACGCCGGCCAAGAGGCCCTTTTCCCGGGCACGCACGCTCGCCGGGCCGGCCCGCTATTATTAAACTCTCACGCCTGCAAGGAGGCCTTTTTCCCGGGCACGCACGCTCGCCGGGCCGGCCCGCTATTATTAAACTCTCACGCCTGCAAGGAGGCCTTTTTCCCGGGCACGCACGCTCGCCGGGCCGGCCCGCTATTATTAAACTCTCACGCCTGCAAGGAGGCCTTTTTCCCGGGCACGCACGCTCGCCGGGCCGGCCCGCTATTATTAAACTCTCACGCCGGCCAAGAGGCCCTTTTCCCGGGCACGCACGCTCGATGAGCCGGCCCGCTATTATTAAACTCTCACGCCGGCCAAGAGGCCCTTTTCCCGGGCACGCACGCTCGATGAGCCGGCCCGCTATTATTAAACTCTCACGCCGGCCAAGAGGCCTTTTTCCCGGCCACGCACGCTCGCGGAGCCGGCCCGCTATTATTAAACTCTCACGCCTGCAAGGAGGCCTTTTTCCCGGGCACGCACGCTCGCCGGGCCGGCCCGCTATTATTAAACTCTCACGCCGGCCAAGAGGCCCTTTTCCCGGGCACGCACGCTCGATGAGCCGGCCCGCTATTATTAAACTCTCACGCCGGCCAAGAGGCCCTTTTCCCGGGCACGCACGCTCGCCGAGCCGGCCCGCTATTATTAAACTCTCACGCCTGCAAGGAGGCCTTTTTCCCGGGCACGCACGCTCGCCGGGCCGGCCCGCTATTATTAAACTCTCACGCCTGCAAGGAGGCCTTTTTCCCGGGCACGCACGCTCGCCGGGCCGGCCCGCTATTATTAAACTCTCACGCCGGCCAAGAGGCCCTTTTCCCGGGCACGCACGCTCGATGAGCCGGCCCGCTATTATTAAACTCTCACGCCGGCCAAGAGGCCCTTTTCCCGGGCACGCACGCTCGATGAGCCGGCCCGCTATTATTAAACTCTCACGCCGGCCAAGAGGCCCTTTTCCCGGGCACGCACGCTCGATGAGCCGGCCCGCTATTATTAAACTCTCACGCCGGCCAAGAGGCCTTTTTCCCGGCCACGCACGCTCGCGGAGCCGGCCCGCTATTATTAAACTCTCACGCCTGCAAGGAGGCCTTTTTCCCGGGCACGCACGCTCGCCGGGCCGGCCCGCTATTATTAAACTCTCACGCCGGCCAAGAGGCCCTTTTCCCGGGCACGCACGCTCGATGAGCCGGCCCGCTATTATTAAACTCTCACGCCGGCCAAGAGGCCCTTTTCCCGGGCACGCACGCTCGCCGAGCCGGCCCGCTATTATTAAACTCTCACGCCGGCCAAGAGGCCTTTTTCCCGGGCACGCACGCTCGCCGAGCCGGCCCGCTATTATTAAACTCTCACGCCGGCCAGGAGGCATTTTTCCCGGGCACGCACGCTCGCCGTGCAGGCCCGCCATTTGCCTACCACACCGCCGTCTGGCGGACACCAAGCGGTACCGCCGACCCCTCCCGTTGAAAATGAATGGGGGATTTTTTTTCAATCCCCCAAGCCGGCCAAGAGGCCCTTTTCCCGGGCACGCACGCTCGATGAGCCGGCCCGCTATTATTAAACGCTCACGCCTGCAAGGAGGCCTTTTTCCCGGGCACGCACGCTCGCCGGGCCGGCCCGCTATTATTAAACTCTCACGCCGGCCAAGAGGCCTTTTTCCCGGGCACGCACGCTCGATGAGCCGGCCCGCTATTATTAAACTCTTACGCCTGCAAGGAGGCCTTTTTCCCGGGCACGCACGCTCGCCGAGCCGGCCCGCTATTATTAAACTCTCACGCCTGCAAGGAGGCCTTTTTCCCGGGCACGCACGCTCGCAGAGCCGGCCCGCTATTATTAAACTCTCACGCCGGCCAGGAGGCCTTTTTCCCGGGCACGCACGCTCGCCGTGCAGGCCCGCCATTTGCCTACCACACCGCCGTCTGGCGGACACCAAGCGGTACCGCCGACCCCTCCCGTTGAAAATGAATGGGGGATTTTTTTTTCAATCCCCCAAGCCGGCCAAGAGGCCTTTTTCCCGGGCACGCACGCTCGATGAGCCGGCCCGCTATTATTAAACTCTCACGCCGGCCAAGAGGCCCTTTTCCCGGGCACGCACGCTCGATGAGCCGGCCCGCTATTATTAAACGCTCACGCCTGCAAG
Organism: Hippocampus guttulatus; assembly: GCF_054856545.1. NCBI lineage: Eukaryota > Metazoa > Chordata > Actinopteri > Syngnathiformes > Syngnathidae > Hippocampus > Hippocampus guttulatus. The sequence continues at coordinate 3,529 of NW_028233921.1, read as the reverse complement.
GAGGCCTTTTTCCCGGGCACGCACGCTCGCCGGGCCGGCCCGCTATTATTAAACTCTCACGCCGGCCAAGAGGCCTTTTTCCCGGGCACGCACGCTCTCCGGGCCGGCCCGCTATTATTAAACTCTCACGCCTGCAAGGAGGCCTTTTTCCCGGGCACGCACGCTCGCCGTGCAGGCCCGCCATTTGCCTACCACACCGCCGTCTGGCGGACACCAAGCGGTACCGCCGACCCCTCCCGTTGAAAATGAATGGGGGATTTTTTTTCAATCCCCCAAGCCGGCCAAGAGGCCTTTTTCCCGGGCACGCACGCTCGCCGGGCCGGCCCGCTATTATTAAACGCTCAGGCCGGCCAAGAGGCCCTTTTCCCGGGCACGCACGCTCGCAGAGCCGGTCCGCTATTATTAAACGCTCACGCCTGCAAGGAGGCCTTTTTCCCGGGCACGCACGCTCGCCGGGCCGGCCCGCTATTATTAAACTCTCACCCCTGCAAGGAGGCCTTTTTCCCGGGCACGCACGCTCGCGGGGCCGGCCCGCTATTATTAAACTCTCACGCCGGCCAAGAGGCCCTTTTCCCGGGCACGCACGCTCGCCGAGCCGGCCCGCTATTATTAAACTCTCACGCCTGCAAGGAGGCCCTTTTCCCGGGCACGCACGCTCGATGAGCCGGCCCGCTATTATTAAACTCTCACGCCTGCAAGGAGGCCTTTTTCCCGGGCACGCACGCTCGCGGGGCCGGCCCGCTATTATTAAACGCTCAGGCCGGCCAAGAGGCCCTTTTCCCGGGCACGCACGCTCGATGAGCCGGCCCGCTATTATTAAACGCTCAGGCCGGCCAAGAGGCCCTTTTCCCGGGCACGCACGCTCGCAGAGCCGGCCCGCTATTATTAAACTCTCACGCCTGCAAGGAGGCCCTTTTCCCGGGCACGCACGCTCGATGAGCCGGCCCGCTATTATTAAACTCTTACGCCTGCAAGGAGGCCTTTTTCCCGGGCACGCACGCTCGATGAGCCGGCCCGCTATTATTAAACTCTCACGCCTGCAAGGAGGCCTTTTTCCCGGGCACGCACGCTCGCGGGGCCGGCCCGCTATTATTAAACGCTCAGGCCGGCCAAGAGGCCCTTTTCCCGGGCACGCACGCTCGATGAGCCGGCCCGCTATTATTAAACGCTCAGGCCGGCCAAGAGGCCCTTTTCCCGGGCACGCACGCTCGCAGAGCCGGCCCGCTATTATTAAACTCTCACGCCTGCAAGGAGGCCCTTTTCCCGGGCACGCACGCTCGATGAGCCGGCCCGCTATTATTAAACTCTCACGCCGGCCAAGAGGCCTTTTTCCCGGGCACGCACGCTCTCCGGGCCGGCCCGCTATTATTAAACTCTCACGCCTGCAAGGAGGCCTTTTTCCCGGGCACGCACGCTCGCCGTGCAGGCCCGCCATTTGCCTACCACACCGCCGTCTGGCGGACACCAAGCGGTACCGCCGACCCCTCCCGTTGAAAATGAATGGGGGATTTTTTTTCAATCCCCCAAGCCGGCCAAGAGGCCTTTTTCCCGGGCACGCACGCTCGCCGGGCCGGCCCGCTATTATTAAACGCTCAGGCCGGCCAAGAGGCCCTTTTCCCGGGCACGCACGCTCGCAGAGCCGGTCCGCTATTATTAAACGCTCACGCCTGCAAGGAGGCCTTTTTCCCGGGCACGCACGCTCGCCGGGCCGGCCCGCTATTATTAAACTCTCACCCCTGCAAGGAGGCCTTTTTCCCGGGCACGCACGCTCGCGGGGCCGGCCCGCTATTATTAAACTCTCACGCCGGCCAAGAGGCCCTTTTCCCGGGCACGCACGCTCGCCGAGCCGGCCCGCTATTATTAAACTCTCACGCCTGCAAGGAGGCCCTTTTCCCGGGCACGCACGCTCGATGAGCCGGCCCGCTATTATTAAACTCTCACGCCTGCAAGGAGGCCTTTTTCCCGGGCACGCACGCTCGCGGGGCCGGCCCGCTATTATTAAACGCTCAGGCCGGCCAAGAGGCCCTTTTCCCGGGCACGCACGCTCGATGAGCCGGCCCGCTATTATTAAACGCTCAGGCCGGCCAAGAGGCCCTTTTCCCGGGCACGCACGCTCGCAGAGCCGGCCCGCTATTATTAAACTCTCACGCCTGCAAGGAGGCCCTTTTCCCGGGCACGCACGCTCGATGAGCCGGCCCGCTATTATTAAACTCTCACGCCTGCAAGGAGGCCTTTTTCCCGGGCACGCACGCTCGCCGGGCCGGCCCGCTATTATTAAACTCTCACGCCGGCCAAGAGGCCTTTTTCCCGTGCACGCACGCTCGCCGAGCCGGCCCGCTATTATTAAACTCTCACGCCTGCAAGGAGGCCTTTTTCCCGGGCACGCACGCTCGCCGGGCCGGCCCGCTATTATTAAACTCTCACGCCTGCAAGGAGGCCTTTTTCCCGGGCACGCACGCTCGCCGGGCCGGCCCGCTATTATTAAACGCTCACGCCTGCAAGGAGGCCTTTTTCCCGGGCACGCACGCTCGCCGGGCCGGCCCGCTATTATTAAACTCTCACGCCGGCCAAGAGGCCCTTTTCCCGGGCACGCACGCTCGATGAGCCGGCCCGCTATTATTAAACTCTCACGCCGGCCAAGAGGCCTTTTTCCCGGGCACGCACGCTCGCCGAGCCGGCCCGCCTTTTGCCTACCACACCGCCGTCTGGCGGACACCGACCCCTGGTACATCTGCCATTGAAAATGAATGGGGGAATTTTTTCAAACTCCCAATCCGAGCAAGAGGCCCCTTTTCCGGCCACACTCGCCCGCCGGGCCGGCCCGCTCTTTACCCCTGGTACCCCCCAGCAACACCCCTGGTACCCCCAGCCTTGCCCCTGGTACCTCCCCCATTGAAAATGAATGGTGACCCCTGGTACCCCCAGCAACACCCCTGGTACCCTCAACCTTACCCCTGGTACCCTCAGCTGCACCCCTGGTACCCTCAGCCTTACCCCTGGTACCCCCAGCCAGCTTCGCCCCTGGTACCCCCCAGCCTTGCCCCTGGTACCTCCGCCATTGAAAATGAATGGGGGAATTTTTTTCAAACTCCCAATACGACCAAGAGGCCCCTTTTCCGGCCAAACTCGCACGCCGGGCCGGCCCGCTCTTTACCCCTGGTACCCCCAGCTCTACCCCTGGTACCCCCGCCATTGAAAATGAATGGGGGAATTTTTTCAAACTCCCAATCCGACCAAGAGGCCCCTTTTCCGGCCACACTCGCCCGCCGGGCCGGCCCGCTCTTTACCCCTGGTACCCCCAGCCTTGCCCCTGGTACCTCCGCCATTGGAAATGAATGGGGGATTTTTTTCAAACTCCCAATCCGACCGAGAGGCCTCTTTCCCGGCCACACTCGCCCGCCGGGCCGGCCCGCTCTTTACCCCTGGTACCCTCAGCGGCACCCCCTGGTACCTCCAGCCCTACCCCTGGTACCCTCAGCGGCACCCCTGGTACCCCCAGCGGCACCCCTGGTACCCTCAGCCTTACCCC